>NC_057413.1:32946531-33024697 GCF_019320065.1 Cervus canadensis
GCAATAAACACTTTTGGCAGCAATGAGTTTAAAAGAGGAAGTATGGGTTTAGTAGAAAAATAAGAAGTGAATTTTGATTACTCAAGAGAGTGAGTGATGAACATGTAACTTGCATGAAATGTTTCATGACGTTTACCATCCACTGTTGGGTCTTAGTGGTATAAATGACCACATGAAAACCAGAAGACACAAATCTGCTGAAGAAGCATCAGCAGTTACTTCAAAAGTCAGTAACAAGTTTATACAGACTGTTTCCTTTTTATAACCAAAGGAGGCATCCTTCATATCATTTGGTGAGATACAACTTTTCATTTAGATCAAATGGCTATTCTAAATCACTTTCACTCATTATTTATTCCAAGATTTTGGGGGGCATAAATTCAAAATAAAGCAATAGCTGTTAGTGTGTGGCTTCATGAACCAAAGAAGAAATTCACAGTTAAATACTGAGAATTTTATGTTGGTCATTAAATACTACATACAAAAAATTAGCTCATCCCAAATATGCTTCTTTTTCCATCAATTTCACATAATCAAAGCCAACCTTCTAGAAATTCATTCTCTTGGCAGTGAAATATCTGATGTTGTTGTGAATGTAAATTCAGTTAAAATATATGACATTAGAGATAAAGCTATATTTTGCAATAATAATACAGCACAAATTTTGGTGAAACATAGTTTTTTTTTTATTTTTTTTTTTTATTTTTTTTTTCCAGTGGGTTTTGTCATACATTGATATGAATCAGCCATGGATTTACATGTATTCCCAATCCCGATCCCCCGTCCACCTCCCTCTCCACCCGATTCCTCTGGGTCTTCCCAGTGCACCAGGCCGGAGCACTTGTCTCATGCATCCCACCTGGGCTGGTGATCTGTTTCACCATAGATAGTATACATGCTGTTCTTTTGAAATATCCCACCCTCACATTCTCCCACAAAGTTCCAAAGTCTGTTCTGTATTTCTGTGTCTCTTTTTCTGTTTTGCATATAGGGTTATCGTTACCATCTTTCTAAATTCCATATATATGTGTTAGTATGCTGTAATGTTCTTTATCTTTCTGGCTTACTTCACTCTGTATAATGGGCTCCAGCTTCATCCATCTCATTAGGACTGGTTCAAATGAATTCTTTTTAATGGCTGAGTATTTCCATGGTGTATATGTACCACAGCTTTCTTATCCATTCGTCTGCTGATGGGCATCTAGGTTGCTTCCATGTCCTGGCTATTATAAACAGTGCTGCGATGAACATTGGGGTGCACGTGTCTCTTTCAGATCTGGTTTCCTCAGTGTGTATGCCCAGAAGTGGGATTGCTGGGTCATATGGCAGTTCTATTTCCAGTTTTTTAAAGAAATCTCCACACTGTTTTCTAATAGCGGCTGGTACTAGTTGGCATTCCCACCAACAGTGTAGAGGGTTCCCTTTTCTCCCACACCCTCTATCCCATTTATTGCTTTAGAACTTTGGAGTAGCAGCCATCCTGACTGGAGTGTAAATGGTTACCTCATTGTGGTTTTGATTTGCATTTCTCTGATAATGAGTGATGTGAGCATCTTTTCATGTGTTTGTTAGCCATCTGTATGTCTTCTTTGGAGAAATGTCTGTTTAGTTCTTTGGCCCATTTTTTGATTGGGTCATTTATTTTTCTGGAATTGAGCTGCAGGAGTTGCTTTTATATTTTTGAGATTAATCCTTTGTCTGCTGCTTCATTTGCTATTATTTTTCTCCCAATCTGAGGGCTGTCTTTTCACCTTACTTATAGTTTCCTTTGTTGTGCAAAAGCTTTTAAGTTTCATTAGGTCCCATTTGTTTAGTTTTGCTTTTATTTCCAATATTCTGGGAGGTGGGTCATAGAGGATCTTGCTGTGATTATGTCGGAGAGTGTTTTGCCTATGTTCTCCTCTAGGAGTTTTATAGTTTCTGGTCTTACATTTAGATCTTTAATCCATTTTGAGTTTATTTTTGTGTATGGTGTTAGAAAGTGTTCTAGTTTCATTCTTTTACAAGTGGTTGACCAGTTTTCCCAGCACCACTTGTTAAAGAGGTTGCCTTTTTTCCATTGTATATCCTTGCCTCCTTTGTCAAAGATAAGGTGTCCATAGGTTCGTGGATTTATCTCTGGGCTTTCTATTCTGTTCCATTGATCTATATTTCTGTCTTTGTGCCAGTACATACTGTCTTGATGACTGTGGCTTTGTAGTAGAGTCTGAAGTCAGGCAGGTTGATTCCTCCAGTTCCATTCTTCTTTCTCAAGATTACTTTGGCTATTCGAGGTTTTTTGTATTTCCATACAAATTGTGAAATTCTTTGGTCTAGTTCTGTGAAAAATACCGTTGGTAGCTTGATAGGGATTGCATTGAATCTATAGATTGCTTTGGGTAGAATAGCCATTTTGACAATATTGATTCTTCCAATCCATGAACACGGTATGTTTCTCCATCTGTTTGTGTCCTCTTTGATTTCTTTCATCAGTGTTTTATAGTTTTCTATGTATAGGTCCTTTGTTTCTTTAGGTAGATATACTCCTAAGTATTTTATTCTTTTTGTTGCAATGGTGAATGGTATTGTTTCCTTAATTTCTCTTTCTGTTTTTTTCATTGTTAGTATATAGGAATGCAAGGGATTTCTGTGTGTTAATTTTATATCCTGCAACTTTACTATATTCATTGATTAGCTCTAGTAATTTTCTGGTAGAGTCTTTAGGGTTTTCTATATAGAGGATCATGTCATCTGCAAACAGTGAGAGTTTTACTTCTTCTTTTCCTATCTGGATTCCTTTTACTTCTTTTTCTGCTCTGATTGCTGTGGCCAGAACTTCCAACACTATGTTGAATAGTAGTGGTGAGAGTGGGCACCCTTGTCTTGTTCCTGATTTCAGGGGAAATGCCTTCAATTTTTCACCATTGAGGGTGATGCTTGCTGTGGGTTTGTCATATATAGCTTTTATTATGTTGAGGTATGTTCCTTCTATTCCTGCTTTTTGGAGAGTTTTAATCATAAATGAGTGTTGAATTTTGTCAAAGGCTTTCTCTGCATCTATTGAGATAATCATATGGTTTTTATCTTTCAATTTGTTAATGTGGTGTATTACATTGATTGATTTGCGGATATTAAAGAATCCTTGCATTCCTGGGATAAAGCCCACTTGGTCATGGTGTATGATTTTTTTAATATGTTGTTGGATTCTGTTTGCTAGAATTTTGTTAAGGATTTTTGCATCTATGTTCATCAGTGATATTGGCCTGTAGTTTTCTTTTTTGTGGCATCTTTGTCTGGTTTTGGAATTAGGGTGATGGTGGCCTCATAGAATGAGTTTGGAAGCTTACCTTCATCTGCAATTTTCTGGAAGAGTTTGAGTAAGATAGGTGTTAGCTCCTCTCTAAATTTTTGGTAGAATTCAGCTGTGAAGCCATCTGGTCCTGGGCTTTTGTTTGCTGGAAGATTTTTGATTACAGTTTCGATTTCCTTGCTTGTGATGGGTCTGTTAAGATCTTCTATTTCTTCCTGGTTCAGTTTTGGAAAGTTATACTTTTCTAAGAATTTGTCCATTTCATCCAAGTTGTCCATTTTATTGGCATAGAGCTGCTGGTAGTAGTCTCTTATGATCCTTTGTATTTCAGTGTTGTCTGTTGTGATCTCTCCATTTTCATTTCTAATTTTGTTAATTTGGTTCTTCTCTCTTTGTTTCTTAATGAGTCTTGCTAATGGTTTGTCAATTTTGTTTATTTTTTCAAAAAAACCAGCTTTTAGCTTTGTTGATTTTTGCTATGGTCTCTTTAGTTTCTTTTGCATTTATTTCTGCCTGATTTTTAAGATTTCTTTCCTTCTGCTAACTCTGGGGTTCTTCATTTCTTCCTTCTCTAATTGCTTTAGGTGTAGAGTTAGGTTATTTATTTGTTTTTTTTTCTTGTTTCTTGATGTAAGCCTGTAATGCTATGAACCTTCCCCTTAGCACTGCTTTTACAGTGTCCCATAGGTTTTGGGTTGTTGTGTTTTCATTTTCATTCATTTCTATACATATTTTGATTTCTTTTTTGATTTCTTCTATGATTTGTTGGTTATTCAGAAGCGTGTTATTTAGCCTCCATATGTTTGAAGTTTTAACAATTTTTTTCCTGTAATTGAGATCTAATCTTACTGCACTGTGGTCAGAAAAGATGACTGGAATGATTTCAATTTTTTTGAATTTTCCAAGACCAGATTTATGGCCCAGGATGTGATCTATTCTGGAGAAGGTCCCGTGTGCACTTGAGAAAAAGGTGAAGTTGATTGTTTTGGGGTGAAATGTCCTATAGATATCAATTAGGTCTAGCTGGTCCATTGTGTCATTTAAGGTTTGTGTTTCCTTGTTAATTTTCTGTTTGGTTGATCTATCCATAGTTGTGAGTGGGGTATTAAAGTCTCCCACTATTATTGTGTTACTATTAATTTCCTCTTTCATACTTGTTAGCGTTTGCCGTACATATTGCGGTGCTCCTATGTTGGGTGCATATATATTTATAATTGTTATATCTTCTTCTTGGGTTGATCCTTTGATCATTATGTAGTGTCCTTCTTTGTCTCTTTTCACATCCTTTATTTGAAAGTCTATTTTATCTGATATGAGTATTGTGACTCCTGCTTTCTTTTGGTCTCCGTTTGCATGAAATATTTTTTTCCAGCCCTTCACTTTTAGTCTGTATGTGTCTCTTGCTTTGAGGTGGGTCTCTTGTAGACAGCATATATAGGGGTCTTGTTTTTGTATCCATTCAGCCAATCTTTGTCTTTTGGTTGGGGCATTCAACCCATTTACATTTAGGGTAATTATTGATAGGTGTGGTCCTGTTGCCATTTACTTTGTTGTTTTGGGTTCACGTTTATACAACCTTTCTGTATTTCCTGTCTAGAGAAGATCCTTTAGCATTTGTTGAAGAGCTGGTTTGGTGGTGCTGAATTCTCTCAGCTTTTGCTTGTCTGTAAAGCTTTTGAATTCTCCTTCATATCTGAATGAGATCCTTACTGGGTACAGTAATCTAGGTTGTAGGTTATTCTCTTTCATTACTTTCAGTACGTCCTGCCATTCCCTTCTGGCCTGGAGGGTTTCTATTGATAGATCAGCTGTTATCCTTATGGGAATCCCTTTGTGTGTTATTTGTTGTTTCTCCCTTGCTGCTTTTAATATTTGTTCTTTGTGTTTGATCTTTGTTAATTTGATTAATATGTGGTCTTGGGGTGTTTCGCTTGGGTTTTATCCTGTTTGGGACTCTCTGGGTTTCTTTGGATTTCGGGTGGCTATTTTCCTTCCCCATTTTAAGGGAAGTTTTCAGCTGGATTATCTCCTCGGAGTTATTTTCTCATGCCCTTTCTTTTTGTCTCTTCTTCTGGAACTCCCTATGATTCGAATGTTGTTGCGTTTTCACATTGTCCCAGAGGTCCCTGAGGTTGTCCTCATTTCTTTTGATCCTTTTTTCTTTTTTCCTCTCTGCTTCATTTATTTCCACCATTTTATCTTCTACCTCACTTATCCTATCTTCTGCCTCCGTTATTCTACTCTTGGTTCCCTCCAAAGTGTTTTTGATCTCATTCATTGCATTATTCATTTTTAATTGACTCTTTTTTATTTCTTCTAGGTCTTTATTAAACAATTCTTGTATCTTTTCAATCTTTGTTTCCAGGCTATTTATCTGTAACTCCATTTTGTTTTCAAGATTTTGGATCATTTTTATTATTATTATTCTAAATTCTTTTTCAGGTAGATTCCCTATCTCCTCCTCTTTTGTTTGACTTGGTGGGCATTTTTCATGTTCCTTTACCTGTTGGGTATTTCTTTGCCTTTTCATCTTGTTTAGATTGCTGTATCTGGAGTGGGCTTTCTGTATTCTGGAGGTCTGTGGTTCCTTTTTATTGTGGAGGATTAACCCAGTGGGTGGGGTTAGACGATTGGCTTGTCAAGATTTCCTGGTTAGGGAAGCTTGCGTCAGTGTTCTGGTGCGTGGAACTTGATTTCTTCTCTTTGGAGAGCAATGGAGTGCCCAGTAATGAGTTTTGAGATGGGTCTATGTGTTAGGTGTGTCCTTGGGCAGCCTGTATGTTGATGTTCAGGGCTATGTTCCTGCGTTGCTGGAGAATTTGCGTGGTATGTCTTGCTCTAAAACTTTTTGGCTCTTGGGTGGTGGTTGGTTTCAGTGTAGGTATGGAGGCTTTTGGACGGTCACTTATTACTTAAAGTTCCATGTAGTCAGGAGTTTTCTGGTGTTCTCAGGTTTTGGGCTTAAGTCTCCTGCCTCTGGATTTCAGTTTTATTCTTCCTGTAGTCTCAGGACTTCTCCAACTATACAGCCCTGATAAGAAAACTTCTAGGTTAATGGCTAAAAGATTCTCCCCTGTTAGGGACACCCAGAGAGGTTCACAGAGTTACATGAAGAAGAGGAGAGGGAGGAGGGAGATAGAGATTAACAGGAGGAGAAAAAGGGGGACTCAAGAGGAGAGAGACAGATCTACGCAGCTGTCTGTTCCCAGAGTGTTCTCCGTAGCCCAGTCACCTACAAGGATTCACAGAATTGGATTGGGAAGAGAAGGGGAAAGGAGGAAATAGAGGTGTTCTGAGGTAGAAAACAGAGAGTCAAGATTGGGAGAGAATAATCTTCAGTTTAAAAATAGGGCTTCTCTTCTTTTTTTTTTTTTGTAAGGTTATAGTGTATTGAAAATGAAAATTAAGGAGTAGTAGAGGAGTACTAGAGGACTTTAAAAGAAATAAGAGAAAAAGAAAAATAGAAAATAGAAGAGAAAAAGGAAAGAAAAAAAAGAAAGAAAAAAGAAAAAGAAAAAAAAAGAAAAAAAAAAAATTTTTTTTCCCCCCTAATTAAAAAATCGTAAAAGTCTGTGGAAATGAAAGTTAAGGAGTAATGGGGGAGTAATAGGGGATTTTAAAGGAAAATAAAAGAGAAGAAAGAAAAAAGAAAAAAAAAGAAAAAAAAAAAAAATAAAAAAAAAAAAAAGAGAAAAAAAGTAAAATTATATCTAGGAGTTTCTCTGGAGCTGTTGCGGTCAGTGTGGGTTCAGCTCAGTTTCAGATAGCTCCTCGTTCCAGCTTACGCTTCTCGATATCTACAGGCCCCTCCGGTGTAGTCAGCGTTCCCTCCTTTCGAAGACAATGGGCTGCTTTTCTGGGCGCCTGATGACCTCAGCTAGCGATCCAAAGTTGTTTTGCGAAGTTTGCTCTGCGTTCAGTTATTCTTTTGATGAATTTGTAGGAGAGAAAGTGGTCTCCCCGTCCTACTCCTCCGCCATCTTGGCTCCTCCTCCAGTAAGTGCTTTTGATTCAATGGAGAGAGGTTGAGAAAAGGAAGGAAGGAATTTGGGTGGGGGTGTGTGGGATTTAATGATAACAAATCAAAGAGAAGTTGCTTAAGTTGTTGATATAGTTCGTTCTTATTTTAAATATCAGAAATATAGTTCAAAGTTTCTGAAGTTAGAAAAAGAAATTTAGGGCAGTGCAAATTAACACTAATTTTGTCTATCTCAAGGGAGAAATATAATAAGAGGTAGTTTCAGAATATAACTTTAGTTTAATCAAGGTTAAGAGTAAGTACTGATGTTGTTTTTGGACTAGGTGTATAATCTACAGTCTTCAAAAAGCAGAAAATGTGTGTCCACTTTTGGAGAGAAACTTGCCAATTCAGAGAAGGAAGACAGAAAAAATTTTAAAAATATGATAATAGTCATCTACTCATGTATGACTGGATGGATAGTGGTAGTTAAGTGGTAAAAAATTGGGTTAGAGAGTTAAAAAGCTTTGGGAAGCAAATAATTCTTCCTCAAGAGAAATCAATGACAAATGGGGTTACTAGTTTTTTCATAAAAAATTCCATGTCATTCTGGAGACAGAGCAAATGACAAGCAATTTCTTAGAACTGAAAACTGATCTCTTAAAAAGCTCTTTGCTTGAAAATGCAGTTAGTGAAAGGTTAATTATTACCTCAGAATGGTACAGAGAAAGACCAAGTGTTCACAGAAGGCACCTAAAGTGATCTGGATTCCAATACATTGTAACAGTAAGAATTCGGACAAGTAAGTTTATTTCTAAATTTTTATTTCTTCACTCTGTAAAATGGGGCTGGTAATACTATGCAATTCAAATGATATGTTGAGGATAAAATTGGATACAGAGTACTTGGTGCAATGTCTGGTACATAAGCCTTCAACAAATGTTATTATATAGTATAGATTATGGCATATAATATGATTCTATGCATATTATGTTATTATATTTGCATGTGTTATTCTATACTGTATTAGGCTATATTGCACATGTCTATTTAATATGCTGCTATTTATTATACTTATTAATGACTGTTGTCCTAAAAAGTCACTTTTTTTTAAAGGTATTTAATTCAAAAGAAAAAAAACAAAACATGATTTTAGTTACCATATTCTAAGATATTAGAAATACTGGTCCTTCCTTGGTGCTGAATTGAGTGTTTCAGCAAACCTGGAATGTGATGATATCAGTGGTGCCTAGTCCAGCTGATTCATGCTGCCCTCTGCTTTTAATCATTTTTTTTTTTTTTTCCCTCTGCTTGAATTTCCATTTCTTCCAGGTTCTCCCTTCTTTTCTAACTGCTCAGGTTTCCCATGTTTTCTTAGTCTTTTCTCTCTAACCACCATTTATAGCCCACCACGGATTCATCATACTCTTTTATGTGTCTATGTCAGATGACTTTCCTAAGATAGAGTCTGCTGTTATGTCTGTGTGACAGTGGTTAGAACAGAGACCATTTTACCTTAAGCACCTGGTAAATATTGTTTGAATTTGATTGGTTTGAATTAGTGTCTGGAAAGTGTTAAAGCTGTGATACAATTTCAAAATATTTGAAAAACACATAGGTGAATGACTTACAATGATATAAGAAATGAATAAAAAAGCATATATTTATTTAAGTATCATTTTATGAAGAATATTGCCCTCTAGGCAAACGTCCTGCTATTAAGTGGGCTTGGAAC
This sequence comes from Cervus canadensis, assembly GCF_019320065.1. Classification (NCBI taxonomy): domain Eukaryota; kingdom Metazoa; phylum Chordata; class Mammalia; order Artiodactyla; family Cervidae; genus Cervus; species Cervus canadensis. The sequence goes on from NC_057413.1 coordinate 32,955,514, forward strand.
ATTTGATTACGTAAACTATGCATCTTTCTCATTTTGATATTTGTTAAGTTTGGGGCACACTTTATACTCCTTTATTTTCTCTCTACTAATTTCTCAATCATTAGCCAAAACTAGTAACAGTCAAGAAAAATTACCTTTGATTCTTCATAAAATAAATGTTTGCCTTGATAATGCTTTATTGTATCCAAAATTTTCCTTGCTCTTCTAAGTTTCAATCCTTCCATAATTTGAAATATGTGTCCAAAAAATATGAAACATACAAAATGATTCATTACTCAAATGATTTTTACTTTTCATACAGGCATAACTAATTTTGGTTGATTTGCAGATATTCTTTTTTTTTTTAAACAAAGTGACGGTTCTGGGCAACCCTCCCTAAATCAAGTCTGTTTCATATCATTCTTCCAACAACATTTGCTCACTTTGTATTTGTTCAGATTATGGTAACTTTTGCAATATTTAAAACTTTTTCATTATTATTATATTTGTCATGATGCTCTGTGATCAGTGATGTTAGATGTTGCTAGTCTAATTGGTTTGGGATATCATGAACCACACTCCTAACACAGTGAGCTTAAGGAATGTTGTGTGTGTTCTGACTGCTCTGCCAACTGGCAGTTCCCCCATCTTTCTCCCTTTCCTTAGGCTTCCCTATTGCTTGAGATACAGTATTGAAATTAGGTCAATCAATAACCCTACAACAACCTCCAGGTGTTCAAGTGAAAGGAAGACTCACATTTCTCATTTTAGATCAAAAGCTAGCAATGATTAAGCATAGTGAGGAAGGTATGTCAAAACCCAAGATAGCTGAAAGCTAGGTCTATACCAAACAGTTAACCAAACTTTGAATGCAAAGGAAAAGTTCATAAAGGAAATCCAAAGTGCTACTACATAAGTGAACAAATGAATTATAAGAAGGCAAAACAATTTTATTGCTGATAGGATAGTCTCTGGATGGAAGATCAAATGACCACAGCATTCCCTTAGTCCAAAGCCTAATCCAGAGCAAGATCCTAACTCCCCTCAATTCTGTGGAGGCTAAGACAGGTGGGAAAGCTATAGAGGAAAAGTCTGAAGACAACCGAGTTGGTTCATGTGGTTTAAGGAAAGAAGACATCTCCATAATGTAAAAGTGCAAGATGAAGCAGTAAGTGTTCATGTAGAAGCTGCAGCATGTTGTCCAGAAGATTTAGGCAAGGTAATTTGTGAAGGTGGCTGCAATAAACAACAGATTTCAACGTAGACAAAACAGTCATCTGTTGGAAGAAGATGCCAATCTAGGACTTCCATAACTGGAGAAGAGAAGTCAGTTCTAGGCTTCAAAGCTTCAAACGGCAGGCTGACTTTCTTGTTAGATGATGATGCAGCAGGTGACTTTAAGGTGAAAGCAAGACTCATTTATTATTCTGAATATTCTAAATCTACTCTGCCTGTTGTCTATAAATAGAACAAAACTTGATGACTGAACTTGTGTTTACAACATGGTTTACTGAATTTTTTGAGCTCACTGTTGAGACCTACTGCTCAGAGAAAAAGAGTATTTTTAAATGATTACTGCTTATTGAAAATGCACCTGGTTACCCAAGAACTCTGATAGAGATGTGCAATGAGATTCATGTTGTTTTCCTTGTTTAATAACACAACATCCAATCATTAACCCATGGATCAATGAGCAGTTTTTGTCTTTCAGGTCTTACTACTTAAGAAATACATTTTGCAATGCTATAGCTGTCATAGATAATGACTCCTTTGATGGATTTGGGCAAAGTTAATTGAACTTCTAGAAATAATTAATTATTCTAGATGCCATGAAAAAAATGTATGATTCATGGGAGAAGGTCAGAATACCAACATTAAAAAGAGTTTGGAAGAAGGTGATTCCTATCTTCACAGGTGACTTTGAAGGATTCAAGACTTCAGTGGAGAAGGTAACAGCAGATGTGGTGGAAATAGCAAGAGAACTAGAATTAGAAGAGGAGCCTGGAGATGTGACTGAATCGCTGCCATCTTATGATAAAGATTTAATTGTTAAGGGGTTGCTTCTTATGGATGAGCAATAAAACTGGCATCATGAAATGGTCTCTACTTATGTGAAGATTACTGAAATTAGAAGAAATAATTACAAAAAAATGCAAGAAAAATATTACATAAACTTGGTTAATAAAGCAACAGCAATATTTGAGAGGATTGACTCCAATTTTGAAAGAAGATGTACTGTGGATAAAATGCTACCACACAGCAATAGAAACAGTGGCAGAATTTATTTTGGGGGGGCTCCAAAATCAGTGCAGATGGTGACTGCAGCCTTGAAATTAAAAGATGCTTGCTCTTTGGAAGAAAAGCTATGATTTTAAGTAAATTATTCCATCTCTTTATGCTCTTTTCAGCATATGGTATGACTTATTTCATGACATTATGAATTAACATCCAGAATCTTCTTATTTTCAGGAGAGCAACGATTCCTGGAAAATATGCATATACTAACTTGTATACATTATTGAAAGAATGTAGGATGCCAATATGAATTTGGGTACAAAATTTAGATTGTTGACTTAAAAAGCTAAAAGTATCACATATAGAGAAGTAATTACTCCAATGGCTAGATTTTGAAAAAGAGAAACCATTTTAAAGAATTATGTCAATAATTTATTTCAAGAAATTAAGATAGTAGCCTTCAGTTCAGTTTAGTCACTCAGTTGTGTCCGACTCTTTGCGACCCCATGAACCACAGCAGGCCAGGCCTCCCTGTACATCACCAACTCCTGGAGTTTACTCAAACTCATGTCCATCGAGTCAGTGATGCCATCCAGCCATCTCATCCTCTGTCGCCCCCTTCTCCTCCTGCCCCCAATCCTTCCTAGCATCAGGGTCTTTTCCAATGAGTCAGTTCTTATCATCAGGTGCCAAAGTACTAGAGTTTCAGCTTCAGCATCACTCCTTCCAATGAACACCCAGGACTGATCTCCTTTAGGATGGACTGGTTGGATCTCCTTGCAGTCCAAGGGACTCTTGAGAGTCTTCTCCAACACCACAGTTCAAAAGCATCAATTCTTTGGTGCTCAGCTTTCTTGACAGTCCAACTCTCACATCCATACATGACCACTGGAAAAACCATAATCTTGACTAGACAGACCTTTGTTGGCAAAGTAATGTCTCTGCTTTTTAATATGCTATCTAGGTTGGTCATAACTTTCCTTCCAAGTAGTAAGCGTCTTTTAATTTCATGGCTGCAGTCACCATCTGCAGTGATTTTGGAGCCCCCCAAAATAAAGTCTGGCACTGTTTCCACTGTTTCCCCATCTATTTCCCATGAAGTGATGTGACCAGATGCCATGATCTTAGGTTTCCGAATGTTGAGCTTTAAGCCAACTTTTTCACTCTCCTCTTTCACTTTCATCAAGAGGCTTCTTAGTTCCTCTACACTTTCTGCCATAAGGTTGGTGTCATCTGCATATGTGAGGTTATTGATATTTCTCCGGCAATCTTGATTGCAGCTTGTGCTTCATCTAGCCTAGCGTTTCTCATGATGTACTCTGCATATAAGTTAAATAAGCAGGGTGAAAATATACAGCCTTGACATACTCCTTTTCCTATTTGGAACCAGTCTGTTGTTCCATGTCCAGTTCTAACTGTTGCTTCCTGACCTGCATATAGGTTTCTCAAGAAGTGGGTCAGGTGGTCTGGTATTCCCATCTCTTTCAGAATTTTCCACAGTTTGTTACCAATGTTCAAGATATAAGAATCACTTTACTGAATAACTGATTGCAAGAAATTCTCTTCTGAGTATAACATATAACACTATTTCCATTTTATCTATTTTTCCCCTATACCTTTTCACTATTAGTTGAATAGTTGGTGATGGACAGGAAGCCTGGTGTGCTGCAGATCATGGGGACTGAGTGACTGAACTGAACTGAACTGATTCCCTATTAAACAAACCAGCAAAATTGGTAACATGGAAGATGCAAATATTCATTTTGAGTTCTATTCTTAAGGCTGAGTCAATTTTTCTGTTAGATATTGGAACTGAAAGATTATTCTCTGGAATCCAGAAATTACTGGGAGCAGTCCTGCATACCTCATCTCTGGTTGGGTGACTTAGTCCATCTCCTTACTGCCAACAGAGCCAATGTGCCCATTGTAGATAAAAGCAACTGGAACATTTGTTTGAATATTGGTGAATAGAAGCTGTCAGAAAGAATTTAAACAGTTCAGCACTCCTGAAATGTTATATTTCCCCCACTTCCCAGCTTTCATTATCTGTACTTACCACATCCACTCACTGGTATTTGTGGCCCAGTTCTAGAGCAGGCTGTCTCTGCTTCCTGTGAAGTGTAGAAACTGCACAAATATTATCTACAATTTACCCAATACTCCCAGCATAAGCTCTTCAAGCAATAACTCTGGAGAACTTTAAGGAAAGCATATATTTATTTATTTTCAAACTTTATATTTATTTTCAGCCATTTATCTTGTCTTCTGATTTTGTTTTCTTCCTGATTTTATTAAAGCTGAGACTCTGAATTATTTTCTGCTACAAGTAACTCTTTAAGATCAAGATTAAAGGGAAATATGAACAAGTGCAATATTGACAATACTGTCCCTTCAATAGGGAACACAAAATGTGTATCTAATATATGCAAGAAAACAATTATTTACACTGAAGTTGAAAGTGGAAAATCCCTTGTCAATGAAAACCTGAACTTGCATATTAAGTTCCTAGGGGTGGCATGAAGATTAATATTTAGAGTAATGTTCTTTCAGCATTTCTTAAAAAAATAAAGCTCTCAAGTGTAACTATTCCTCTTGAAAAAGAATAAGGTTCAATTGCTTTGTTTCATCAGCAGAAAGCCATCCAAGTTGGCTTTGGATAAAAGATTAAAGCTACATTTTTTTTTTTTTTAAATTTAAAGAAACATGATTTCTCAGTGGAAAGGTTCTTGGGAGTCTAGAAGTCATGGCTAACTCCGGCAGGTCTGCAACCACACACACCTGCTTCATACAAGCTGCAGTCTCAAGTCAGTGGAGGGACATCCTGTTATGTTTCAAAACTCCAACATCATAACCAAAAGTGGAGTGATTTTACATTCAAAAACTTGATATAAAAACACACTCAAGAATACATGTAGTACATTTGATTTCAAATATAAAATTATGAAAGAATGAAGGGTTCATACATGGAGAATGCCAACATCCCCTCTTCTCTCCTTGTCACTTTCAAGGGAGTCATAAACTACAACAAATGGAGCGCTTACATTGATCTGTGGAGAACTGAGAGCAACAACAAATTTAACTCTGGATCAGTTCAGTTCACTTCAGTCACTCAGTCATGTCCAACTCTTTGGGACCCCATGGACTGCAGCATGCCAATCTTCCCTGTCCATCACCAACTCCCAGAGTTTATTCAAACTCATGTCCATTGAGTCAGTGATGCCATCCAACCATCTCATCCTCTGTCATTCCCTTCTCCTCCTACCTTCAATCTTTCCCAGCATCAGGGTCTTTTCCAATGAGTCAGTTCTTTGCATCAGGTGGCCAGAGTATTGGAGTTTCAGCTTCAACATCAGTCCTTCCAATGAATATTCAGGACTGATCTCCTTGCAGTTCACTGGCCTCCCAAGAGTCTTCTCCAACACCACAGTTCAAAAGCATCAGTTGTTTGGCACTCAACTTTCTTTATAGTCCATCTCTCACATCCATACGTGACTCCTGGAAAAATCATAGCCTTGACTAGATGGACCTTTGTTGGCAAAGTAATGTCTCTGCTTTTTAATATGCTGTCTAGGTTGGTCATAGCTTTTCTTCCAAGCAGTAAGCATCTTTTAATTTCATGGCTGCAGTCACCATTTTCAGTGATTTTGGAGCCCCCCAAAATAAGGTCTGTCACTGTTTCTACTGTTTCCCCATCTATTTGCCATGTAGTGATGGGACCAGATGCCATGATCTTAGTTTTCTGAATGCTGAGCTTTAAGTCAACTTTTTTACTCCCCTCTTTCACTTTCATCAAGAGGCTCTTTAGTTCCTCTTTGCTTTCTGTCATAAGGGTGGTGTTATCTGCATATCTGAGGTTATTGATATTTTTCCAGGCAATCTTGATTCCAGCTTGTGCTTCCTCCAGTCCAGCATTTCTCATGATGTATTTTGCATATAAGTTAAATAAACAGTGTGACATATACAGCTTTGATATACATCTTTTCCTATTTGGAACCAGTCTGTTTTTCTATGTTCTAACTTTTGCTTTCTGACCTGCATGCAGATTTCTCAGGAGGCAGGTCAGGTGGTCTGGTATTCCCATCTCTTTCAGAAATTTCCACAGTTTTTTTTTGATCCACACAGTCAAAGGCTTTGGCATAGTCAATACAGCAGAAATAGATGTTTTTCTGGAACTCTCTTGCTTTTTCGATGATCCAGTGGATATTGGCAATTTGATCTCTGGTTCCTCTGCCTTTTCTAAAACCAGCTTGAACATCTGGAAGTTCGGAGTTCACGTATTGCTGAAGCCTGGCTTGGAGAATTTTGAGCATTACTTTACTAGTGTGTAAGATGAATGCAATTGTGTGGTAGTTTGAGCATTCTTTGGGATTTCCTTTCTTTGGGATTGGAATGAAAACTGATCTTTCCAGCCCGTGGCCACTGCTGTGTTTCCCAAATTTGCTGGTATATTGAGCACAACACTTTCACAGCATCGTCTTCCAGGATTTGAAATAGCTCAACTGGAATTTCATCACCTCCACTAGCTTTTTTTTTTTTTTTTATGTGTTCCCCATCCCTATCCCCAATCCTGCCTCCCTCCCCATCCCATGCCTCTGGGTCTTCCCAGTGCACCAGCCCTGAGCACTTGTCTCATGCATCCAACCTGGGCTGGTGATCTGCTTTTTTCGTAGTGATGCTTCCTAAGGCCCACTTGACTTCACATTCCAGGATGTCTGGCTCTAGATGAGTGATCACACCATCATGATTATCTGGGTCATGAAGATCTTTTTTGCATAGTTCTTCTGTGTATTCTTGCCACCTCTTCTTAATATCTTCTGCTTCTGTTAGGTCCATACCCTTTCTGTCCTTTATTGAGCCTATCTTTGCATGAAATGTTCCCTTGATATGTCTAAATTTGTGACTAGTGTTGCCAAATATAAGGGATAACGCTACCAAGTTTCTCATTGTCTGGTCTTCTTCTGTCTTTAATCAAATACCATCAGATTTGGGGAGAAATTATTCCTAAAAAACAGTGGCCATTTGTCCTGTTGCATTTCTCTTTTAGATTGAATTTTCCTTTGTATTTAAACTAAAGATGTGATCATTTAAATTGTTACAGCTCAGGGAGAGACTAATAAAAAGTGTTCCTTTAGACTCTGAAAATCACTTTGAAATGGTGTTCAAGAAATGGAGCAATAAAATCAGTTTTCAATCCAACCAAAGTAAAATAAATAGTACCTAATATAGAATAAAGGGAAAACTAAACTACTACCCAAAGATTGAAAAAAAAGAAGGAAATATTTATTTAAAATTGCTTTGCCATGATTACTTGAAAGCCACCATTAATGTTTAAGATTTCTCTGGATAAAAGAGGATTGTTGTATTATTTTAGAAAAAACATGTTCTAGAAGACCCTTTATATGCATGGTTGAGTTTCTTCACTATTCACCTGAAACTATCATTTTTAATTGGCTGCATCACAATACAAAATAAAAAGTTGAAAACAGACCTTTTGGGGACATACCATATATCATATTTATTTTCTGATATATGTATATAAACAATATATATACACATTATATATATATATGTATAAGTATATATATATATTCACACATGTACTAGGAAGAAATAAAGACCATTGGTGTCCACAAAGAATTCAAAAATATCCTGATATGTACAGATGTCTGAATATATTTACTGATAAAAGAAGTTTTATCAAAATCTGTGACTTACCAGTCATATTTCAATGGCAGATGCCTAAAGACAAACTCAGAGTCCTTACTCTTCATAATTTGGTGTTATAAAAAGTTAATTTCCAAGGGAAAAATTCATATACACAGATGTAGGTTAATTGTGATTTCCCTCTGTGTTACTACGGAATCCAAATGTTTAAATTTTGATTTTACCTAATTTCCTATTTGCAATACTTCAAATGTTTTCTATTTTTTTCAATTAGAGTTATGCATAGTCAATGTTGCTATTTTTTTAGATTTTTTAAGAATATTTATTTACACTCACACTTGAATCAGTTTTGTTTTCAGTCAACTAATTTCCAGGTTGGTTGTTTCAGAGTCTTCCAGATAACTAGCCTAACTCTGTGGAATAGGAAAATGTTTGTTAGTGTTCTGGCCTTGTTTGTTCATGTGAAGTCGCTTCTGTCTTGTCTGACTCTTTGCGACCCTATGGAGTATATAGCCCACCAGCCTTCTCTGTCCATGGATTCTCCAGGCAAGAATATTGGAGTGCACTGCCATTCCTTTCTCCAGGATCTTCCCAACCCAGGGTTCAACCCAAGTTTCCTGTGTCTCCTGCATTGCAAGCAGATTCTTTACCACTGAACCATGGTGAAAGCCTGTTCTATCTTTAGCTTGCCCTTATTTTCCTCAATATCACAGTGATACCAGGGCTTTTGATCTTTCCTGGCTTACAGTGGCTGCTCTCATCACTCTCATTCACTCACTCAGTGCCTCTCCTCTGGCTTCTTTTTCGCCTTTAAAATTGCACAAAATCTCAATTCAGACTCAAAATACCTGTCTTGACTCAAAGATGGTTGTGTTGTTTTTCTCTCTCTTTTTTTTTTTTTTTCAACTCAAACCTCTGGAAAGAATAATCCACAAATTCAGACATCCTTTACCTCTCCACCCTTGACCTCTAATGTGAATCTGTGCACAGAACTGAATCCAAATTTCCCTCTTGCCAGTTTTAGTGTTTTTGTCTCAGTTTTCACTTCTTAAACTTCTCTGACTTACAGGACATGTACTGTCAGGATTTCTTTCCTATATGCATGAGAGATTTCTATATTAGCTGTTTATCTGACCTTCTTAAGTATTAACAGTAAAATGATATGTGGTATTATCCAAAGGTTAATCTTTAGAACTATACATTTATAAATTTTCTATCCTAGAGAATTCAGTGATTATCATGGAATTAATATGATTTCTTTTCCCTCTCAAACTTCTTCTTTAATATTGTCAGTGTTTCTTCTGCAAAAATTACCATCATTCATGATATAGTTTTTTACTTGAAAAACCCAAGGTCATCAAGTTTAAAAAAAAATCTATGTAAAAAAATGAGTGAATTTGGTGAGATGTGTGCTGACAAAAATTATGGAATATTTTCAAGAGTGATAACAGATTCTGGAAGGAAGCCAAACTAAACATCAGCTTCACCTCTATATAGAAAAAATTCCACATGGATCAAAGATTATTTATAATAATGAACCTGTGATTTCTAGAGGGAAACGTGGATAAGTTATTTGTGACATTAGAGTGGTGAAAAATAAAATCAGAATAATTATGATATGTCATATAAATCAACAATGATCTTATAGGAGTTTACAAGTAGTTATGAAAATCAATATTATACAAGTAAAAAAAAAAAGGAGCAAAGTAAATGTATAAACATGACGCTGAGAGAGAAGTAGAAACACTAATGTTAAGTGAATACATACGAAAATGTTCAATCTTACTTGTAACTAAAGAAATCAGGTACTGTGTGTGTATGAATGCTCAGGCATGTCTGATTCTTTATGATCCTGTGGACTATAGAGCACCAGGCTCCTCTGCCCATGGAATTTTTCCAGGCAAGAATACTGGAGTGGGTTTCCATTTCCTACTCCAGGGGACCTTCCCAACCCAGGGATCAAACCTGCATCTCTTGCATCTCCCACATTGGCATGTGGATTCTTTAGCACCCTGCCACTTGGGAAGCACAAAGAAATAAGATATTAGTTTTTATCGATCATAAGTAATACTTGATTCTGTCAAAAATGTGTGTATATGATGAGGGGGACCCTTTTGTGGGTTTGTTATAGTGAAAGTACTACAAAAATTATGAGGGGTAATTTGAGCATGTCTACAAAAATTTAAAATGTGCATCATTTTGATATAGCTATTTTCACTATTAGTATGGTTATAGACATATATGTATGCATACATAAAAATACACCTATAAATAGCAAGAAGAACCATAGGTTTTCATCAAAAGAGTTAAATTTACTATGTCTGTATAATCATTTTAAATCTAAATACAGTACATTTTCTAATATAGAAAGAAGTCCAAGGTATATTATTAAGTAAAAACAGGATGTAGATCACATATTAGTTTGAGTCACACAAAACTGCTGGTGAACAGTGAGCAATTTCATGTTTCAAATTAATACACTCTTATCCCTGGTGGCTCAGATGGTAAAGCGTCTGCCTACAATGTGGGAGACCCGGGTTCAATCCCTGGGTCGGTAATATATCCTGGAGAAGGCAATGATAACCCACTCCAGTATTCTTGCCTGGAAAATTCCATGGACAGAGGAGCGTGGTAGGCTACAGTCCATGGGGTCGCAAAGAGTCGGACATGACTGAGCGACTTCACTTTCACTTTTTCACTTTATGTATAATGAAATTTAAGATAACATAAGAAATTCTTAAAGTGTCTATGTTTAGAAGAGAATAGGCTTTGTGACAGAGAGAGTTTTACTTGATAGTTATTTTTCTAATTACATAGACATTTAGCTTTTATTTTAACAAATCAGTATGAATTGCCTGGCTAATGAGCTTACAAATAATTTTCTTCCTTCACGATTTGTGTATATGCATATATGTGTATATATATTTATAGTATTAAATATTTTAAAAATTAAGTTTACTACTAGAAAAATGCCATGGCCACTGGACTTCCAAACCAGATACTTACTATGAATACTGACTTTTCTACCAGAAGTTTTGTTAACAAGTTTTACTAGTGTATTTAAATATCATCATCTTATTGTCATTGAACATATTAAAAAGAAGTACAAGTTAATGGAGTGACCTTTAAAAAGATATTTTCTATCTTATTTTTAAGCCTTTGAATTATTGCAAAATAAATAGCTTTGTTAAAATAAATATTAAAATATCTACTAAAATTGCAGGTGAATTTGAATTGGCATATTAATAAAAAGGAATTTTGGTAAGTGTGATGCTTTTAAAGGTAATATAGTAAACCCTAATCCGGAATGTGGGGCAAACATTAATATTAGAGACCTATGACTCTACATGAGACTTTTCTTATGTGACTTTTTTTAAGCTAGAGACTCAACTGTAAGTACTTGAAAGCGAACCATCAATATACTCACTTAACACATATATACTATTTAAATGTATACACTCTATCATTGTTATTATCTATTTACCATTTGTATCAGTATCAGTACAAATCAATAATTTTATATGTTTTGACTAAAGATGAACTAGGGCATGGTGACAGTGTGCCTAAGGCAGCAGAATATTTCTATAAATATTTCTATTGTTAGCCTCTCTTTTATCCAGAGTTTTACACAATAAGTCATGTAGAAGAGTGGTTTAATAATCTTTGAAACTTCCCATTATTGTCAGATAGAGGTTCTATGTCAGATAGATCCCATCTGGTTTGGATTGAACTGTGTCCCCAAAAATTCAAATGTAGAGACCCAAGCCCCTACTGTGACAGTATATAGAGATAGGCCTTTAAGGAGGTTATTCAGGTCAAATAAGGTCAAAAGGATGGACCACTAATCCAATGGGACTGGGGTGCTTATAAGAAGAGGAATGTGAGGGCACAAAAATTGCAACCAGCTGTTGAATAACCATTGACAAGAGCAAGCTGGAACCTACCAAAAAACAAACAAACAAACAAAAAGATAGATACCCCACATCCAAAGACAAAGCTGTGATGAGACAGTAGGAGGGGTGTAATCAGGATAAAGTCAAATCCCATACCCACTGGGTGGGTGACCCACAAATTGGAGAACAATAATACCAAAGAAGCTCTCCTACTGTTGTGAAGGTTCTGAGCCCCACATCAGCCTTCTCAGCCTGAGGATTTGATATAATGACTGGAGATTCCCCAGGGAATCTGACTTTGAAGGCCAGTGGGATTTGATTACCCAACTTCCACCGAACTAGGGGAAACAGAGACTCCACTCTTGGAGGGTGCAAACAAAATCTTGTGTGCAGGAAGACCCAAGTGAAAGGAGCAATGATCCCACAGAAAACTGAACTAGACATATCTCCTAGTGTTGGAAGGGGTCTCCTGTGGAGGTGTGGGTTGGCAGTGGTTTGCTGAGAGGATATGAACACAGGCAGCAACAGTCCTGGAAGGTGCTCCTTGATGTAAGCCCTCTTGGGGTGATTTTGCCATTAACCCTACCACAGACCCCAGAACAACTAAACCCACCCACCATGAGATAATTAAAGTTCTACTGAGTGTGGCCCTGCCTATCAGAACAAGACCACTTTTTCCCAGGCCAGTTTCTCCCATCAGGAATCTTAAATAAGCCTCTTGGCCTTATCCACCAGAAGGCATACAAAAGATGCAAGAAGAACCACAGTCCTACAGCAGCTAGAATGAAAGTCACATCACAAAAAGTTAATCAGGGAGGGTTATGATCCAGATGAGGGAAAAGATAAAACCCCAGGAAAACAAGTAAATGAAGTAGAGATAGGCAATATTCCAGAAAAAAGAATTCAGAATAATGATAGTGAAGAGCACCCAGCATCCTGCAAGAAGAATGGAGAAGATACATGGATGTTTACCAAAGACCCAGAAGAACTAAAGAATAAAGAAACAGAGATGAACAGCACACTAGAAGGAGTCAATAGCAGAATAGCTGAGTCAGAAGAACAGATAAGTGATATGGAAGACAGAATGGTAGAAATCACTACTACAGCACAGAATATAGAAAAAAGAAAAAAAAGACAGCCCCAAAGACAATGAGATGATAGTAAATGCACCAACATTTCCATTATAGGGGTCTCAGAAGGAGAGGAGACAGAGAGAAAGGACCTGAGAAAATATTTGAAGAGATAATAGCTGAAGACTTCCCCAACATGGGAAAGGATATAATCAACTCAGTCCAGGAAACACAGAGTCCCAGACAGGATAAACCCAAGGAGGGATGCACCAAGACACATAGTAAACAAAATGATGAACATTAAAGACAAAGATAAAATATTAAAGGCAACAAGGGAAAAACAACAGATAACATACAAGGAAACTTTCACAAGGTAGTCAGCTGATTTCTCAATAGAAACCCTACGAGTTAGAAGAGAAGCACATGCTTTTATTTCCAATATTCTGGGAGGTGGGTCATAGAGGATCTTGCTGTGGTTTATGTCGGTGAGTGTTTTGCCTATGTTCTCCTCTAGGAGTTTTATAGTTTCTGGTCTTACATTTAGATCTTTAATCCATTTTGAGTTTATTTTTGTGTATGGTGTTAGAAAGTGTTCTAGTTTCATTCTTTTACAAGTGGTTGACCAGTTTTCCCAGCACCACTTGTTAAAGAGGTTGTCTTTTTTCCATTGTATATTCTTGCCTCCTTTGTTGAAGATAAGGTGTCCGTTGGTACGTGGATGTATCTCTGGGCTTTCTATTTTGTTCCATTGATCTATATTTCTGTCCTTGTGCCAGTGCCATACTGAGCAAAAATAAACAAGTGGGACCTAATTAAACTTAAAAGCTTTTGCACAACAAAGGAAACTATAAGCAAGGCGAAGAGACAGCCCTCAGATTGGGAGAAAATAATAGCAAACAAAACAATAGACAAAGGATTAATCTCAAAAATATACAAGCAACTCCTGCAGCTCAATTCCAGAAAAATAAATGACCCAATAAAAAAAAATGGGCCAAAGAACTAAACAGACATTTCTCAAAAGAAGAAATACAGATGGCTAACAAACACATGAAAAGATGCTCAACATCACTCAGTATCAGAGAAATGCAAATCAAAATCACAATGAGGTACCACGACATGCCAGTCAGGATGGCTGCTATCCAAAAGTCTACAAGCAATAAATGCTGGAGAGGGTGTGGAGAAAAGGGAACCCTCTTACACTGTTGGTGGGAATGCAAACTAGTACAGCTATATGGAGAACAGTGTGGGGATTCCTAAAAAAACTGGAAATAGAACTGCCATATGACCCAGCAATCCCACTCCTGGGCATACACACTGAGGAAATCAGATCTGAAAGAGACACGTGCACCTCAATGTTCATTGCAGCACTGTTTTTAATAGCCAGGACATGGAAGCAACCTAGATGCCCATCAGCAGATGAATGGATAAGAAAGCTGTGGTACATATACACACTGGAATACTACTCAGCCATTAAAAAGAATTCATTTGAATCAGTTCTAATGAGATGGATGAACTGGAGCCCATTATACAGAGTGAAGTAAGCCAGAAAGATAAACACCAATACAGTATACTAACGCATATATATGGAATTTAGAAAGATGGTAATGACAACCCTATATGCAAGACAGAAAAAGAGACACAGACGTACAGAACAGACTTTTGGACTCTATGGGAGAAGGCGAGGGTGGGATGATCTGAGAGAATAGCATTGAAACAAGTATATGATCAAGTGTGAAACAGAATACCAGCCCAGGTTGGATGCATGAGACAAGTGCTCAGGGCTGGTGCGTTGGGAAGACCCAGACGGATGGGATGGGAAGGGAGGTGGGAGGGGGGATCGGGATGGGGAACACATGTAAATCCATGGCTGATGATGTCTTTGCTTTTTAATATGCTGTCTAGGTTGGTCATAACTTTCCTTCCAAGGAGCAAGCGTCTTTTACTTTCATGGCTTAAGTGACCATCTGCAGTATTTTGGAGCCCCCCAAATAGTCTGCCACTGTTTCCACTGTTTCCGCATTTATTTGGCATGAACTGATGGGATCAGATGCTATGATGTTAGTTTTCTGAATGCTGAGTTTTAAGCCAAGTTTTTCACTCTCCTCTTTCACTTTCCTCAAGAGGCTCTTTAGTTCTTCACTTTCTGCCATTAAGGTGGTGTCATCTTCATATCTAAGGTTATTGATATTTCTCCCAGCAATCTTGATTCCAGCTTGTGCTTCATTCAGTCCAGGGTTTTTCTTGATGTATTCTTCATTCAAGTTAAATAAGCAGGGTGACAATATACAACCTTGATGTACTCCTTTCCCAATTTGGAAATAGTCTGTTTTTCCATGTCCATTTCTAACTGTTGCTTCCTGGCATGCACATGGATTTCTCAAGAGACTGCTCAGGTGGTCTGGTATCCCCATCTTTTTCAGAAATTCCCACAGATGGTTGTGATCCACACAGTCAAAGGCTTTGGTATAGTCAACAAAGCAGAAATAGATCTTTTTCTGGGGCTCTCTTGCTTTTTAATGATCCAGCGAATGTTGGCAATTTGATCTCTGGTTCCTCTGCCTTTCCTAAATCAAGCTGGATCATCTGGAAGTTCATGGTTCACGTACTGTTGAAGTCTGGCTTGGAGAATTTTGAGCATTACGTTGCTAGCGTGTGAGATGAGTGCAATAGTGTGGTAATTTAAGCATTCTTTGGCATTGTCTTTCTTTGTGATTGGAATGAAAACTGACCTTTTCCAGCCCTGTGGCCACTGCTGAGTTTTCCAAATTTGCTGACATATTGAATGCAGCACTCTTACAGCATCATCTTTCAGGATTTGAACTAGTTCAACTGGAATTCCATCCCCTCCACTAGTTTTGTTCATAGTGATGCTTCCCAAGGCCCACTCGACTTCATATTCCAGGATGTCTGGCTCTAGGTGAGTGATCACACCATCATGATTATCTAGGTCATGAAGATCTTTTTTGTACAGTTCTGTGTATTCTTTCCACCTCTTCTTAATATTTTCTGCTTCTGTTAGGTCTCCACTACTTCTGTCCTTTAGTTAGCCCATCTTTGCATGAAATATTCCCTTGATATCCCTAATTTTCTTGAACAGATCTCTAGTCTTTCCCACTCTATTGCTTTCCTCTATTTCTTTGTAGTGATCTCTGAGGAAGGCTTTCTTATCTTTCCTTGCTATTCTTTGGAACTCTGTATTCAAATGGGTATATCTTTCCTTTTCTCCTTTGCTTTTCATTTCTCTTCTTTTTATTGCTATTTGTAAGGCCTCCTCAGACAGTCATTTGCTTTTTTGCATTTCCTTTTCTTTGGGATGGTCTTGATTCCTGTTTCCTGTATAATGTCGTGAATATCCATTCATACTTCATCAGGCACTCTTTATATCATATCTAGTCCCCTAAATCTATTTCTCACTTCCACTGTATAATCGTAAGGGATTTGATTTAGGTCATACCTTAATGGTGTAGTGGTTTTCCCTACTTTCTTCAATTTCAGTCTGGATTTGGCAATAAGGAATTCATGACCTGAGCCACAGTCAGCTCCCAGTCTTGTTTTTGCTGACTGTATAGAGCTTCTCCATCTTTGGCTGCAAAGAATATAATCAATCTGATTTTGGTATTAACCATCTGGTGATGTCCATGTGTAGAGTCTTCTTTTGTTGTTGACAGAGGGTGTTTCCTTTGACCAGTGCATTATCTTGGCAAAACTCTATTAGCCTTTGCCCTGCTTCATTCTGTATTCCAAGGCCAATTTTGCCTGTTACTCCAGGTGTTTCTTGACTTCCTATTTTTACATTCCAGTCCCCTATAATGAAAAGGACATCTTTTTTGTTGTTATTTTTAGAAGGTCTTATAGGTCATCATAGAGTCTTTCAACTTTAGCTTTTTCAGCCTTATTGGTAGGTGCATAGTCTTGGATTACCGTGATATTGAATGGTTTGCCTTGGAAATGAACAGAGATCTTTCTGTTGTTGATGAGATTGCATCCAAGTACTGCATTTCAGACTCTTTTGTTGACTATGATGGCTATTCCATTTCTTCTAAGGGATTCTTGTCCACTGCAGTAGATATAATAGTCATCTGAGTTAAATTCACCCATTCCAGTCCAATTTAGTTCTCTAATTCCTAAAATGTTGACATTCACTCTTGCCATCTCTTGTTTTATCACTTCCAATTTGCCTTGATTCGTGGACATAACATCCCAAGTTCCTATGCAATATCGTTCTTTACAGCAATCAGAGTTTGCTTACATCACCAGTCACATCTACAACTGGGTGTTGCTTTTTCTTTGGCTCTGTCTCTTCGTTCTTTCTGGAGTTATTTCTCCACTTATCTCCACTAGCATGTTGGGCACTCACTGACTCATCTTTCAGTGCCCTATTCTTTTGCCTTTTCATACTGTTCACGGGGTTCTCAAGGCAAGAATACTGAAGTGACTTACCATTCCCTCCTCCAGTGAACCATGTTTTGTCAGAGCTGTCCACCATGACCCATCCATTGAGTTAGACAAGGCTGTGGTATGTGATCAGTTGGTTAGTTTTCTGTGATTGTGGTTTTCAGTCTGCTTATTCTCTAATGGAGAAGGATAAGAGGTATATGGAAGCTTCCTGATGGGAGAGACTGACTGAGGGGGAAACTGGGTCTTGCTCTGATGGGTGGAGCAATGTTCAGTAATTCTTTAATCCAATTTTCTGTTGATGGGTGGAGCTGTGTTCCCAACCCCCCCCCCCCCAACCCCCTGTTATTTCAGTTCAGTTCAGTTACTCAGTCGTGTCCGACTCTTTGTGACCCCGTGAACCGCAGCATATCAGGCCTCCCTGTCCATCATCAACTCCCAGAGTTTACTCAAACTCATGTCCATTGAGTCGGTGATGATATCCAGCCATCTCATCCTCTGTCGTCCCCTTATCCTTCTGCTGCCAATCCCTCCCAGCATCAGGGTCTTTGCCAATGAGTCAACTCTTTGCATGAGGTGGCCAAAGTATTGGAGTTTCAGCTTCAACGTCAGTCCTTCCAATGAACACCCAGGACTAAGCTCCTTTAAGATGGACTGGGTGGATCTCCTTGCAGTCCAAGGGACTTTCAAGAGTCTTCTCCAACACCACAGTTGAAAAGTATCAATGTTTTGCCACTCAGCTTTCTTCACAGTCCAACTCTCACATCCATACATGACCAGTGGAAAAACCATAGCCTTGACTAGATGGACCTTTGTTGGAAAAGTAATATCTCTGCTTTTTAATATGCTATCTAGGCTGGTCATAACTTTCCTTCCAAGGAGTAAGCATCTTTTAATTTCATGTCTGCAATCACCATCTGCAGTGATTTTGGAGCCCCCCAAAATGAAGTCTGACACTGTTTCCACTGATTCCCCATCTATTTGTCATGAAGTGATGGGACCAGATGCCATGATCTTAGGTTTCTGAATGTTGAGATTTAAGCCAATTTTTTCACTCTCCTCTTTCACTTTCATCAAGAGGCTTTTTAGTTCCTCTTCACTTTCTGCCATAAGGGTGGTGTCATCTGCATATCTGAGGTTATTGATATTTCTCCCAGCAATCTTGATTGCAGCTTGTGCTTCTTCCAGCCCAGCGTTTCTCATGATGCACTCTGCATATAAGTTAAATAAGCATGGTGACAATATACAGCCTTGACATACTCCTTTTCCTATTTGGAACCAGTCTATTGTTCCATGTCCAGTTCGAACTGTTGCTTCCTGACCTGCATACAGGTTTCTCAAGAGGCAGGTCAGGTGTTCTGGTATTCCCGTCTCTTTCAGAATTTTCCACAGCTTATTGTGATCCACACAGTCAAAGGCTTTGGCATAGTCAATAAAGCAGAAATAGATGTTTTTCTGGAACTCTCTTGCTTTTTCGATGATCCAGAGGATGTTGGCAGTTTCATATCTGGTTCCTCTGCCTTTTCTAAAACCAGTTTGAACACCTACAAGTTCAAGGTTCATGTATTGCTGAAGCCTGGCTTGGAGAATTTTGAGCATTACTTTACTAGCTTGTGAGATGAGTGCAATTGTGCAGTAGTTTGATCATTCTTTGGCATTGCGTTTCTTTGGGATTGGAACGAAAACTGACCTTTTCCAGTCCTATGGCCACTGCTGAGTTTTCCAAATTTGCTGGCATATTGAGTGTAGCACTGTCACAGCATCATCTTCCAGGATTTGAAATAGCTCAACTGGAATCTCATCACCTCCACCAGCTTTGTTCATAGTGTTGCTTTCTAAGGCCCACTTGGATTCACATTCCAGAAAGTCTGGCTCTAGGTGAGTGATCACACCATCGTGATTGTCTGGGTCATGAAGATCTTTTTTGTACAGTTCTTCTGTGTATTCTTGCCACCTCTTCTTAATATCTTCTGCTTCTGTTAGGTCCATACCATTTCTTCCCTTTATCGAACCCATCCTTGAATGAAATGTTCCCTTGCTATCTCTAATTTTTTTGAAGAGATCTCTAGTGTTTCCCATTCTTTCGTTTTCCTATATTTCTTTGCATTGATCGCTGAGGAAGGCTTTCTTATCTCTCCTTGTGATTCTTTGGAACTCTGCGTTCAAATGGGAATATCTTTCCCTTTCTCCTTTGCTTTTCTCATTTATTCTTTTCACAGCTATTTGTAAGCCCTTCTCAGACAACCTTTTTGCCTTTTTGTATTTCTTTTCCATGGGGATGGTCTTGATCCCTGTCTCCTGTACAATGTCATGAACCTCTGTCCATAATTCATCAGGCACTCTGTTTATCAGATCTAGTCCCTTAAATCTATTTTTCATTTCCACTGTATAAGGGATTTGATTTAGGCCATACCTGAATGGTCTAGTGGTTTTCCCTACTTTCTTCAATTTAAGTCTGAATTTAGCAATAAGGAGTCCAAACTATGGTGGAGGTAATGAAGATAATGGCTACCTCCTTCAAAAGTTCCTGCACATAAACTGTTGGATGCATATATATTTATAATTTTTGTATCTTCTTTGAGTGATGCCTTAACCATTATGCAGAGTCTTTCCGTTGTCTCTTGTAACAGTCTTTTTTTTTAATCTAACATGAATATTGGTGCTCCAACTTGCTTTTGACTTCTATTTGCATGTAATATGTTTTCAGTCTATATGTTTCCCTAGATCTGAAGTGGGTTTTTGCAGGCAGAATGTATGTATGGGTCTTGTTTTTTTATCTGTTCAGCCAATCTGTATCTTTTAGATGGAGTATTTATTCTATTTGCATTTAAGGTAGTTATTGATATGTGTGATCCTAATAACATTTACCTTATTGATTTGAGCTTATTTCTGTAGGTCTTTTCTTTCTTTCACCTTTCCCAGAGGTAACTTTTCTAATTTCATAACAGATAAAAAATATCTTTAAAATGTTTAGCAAAGAAATAAGAATGTTAAGCATGATTCCATGAGGAGTTGGTGTCTCGTTGATAAGAGCTGTCATTTATGAAGCACTTAGATGCCACTGTCTGTGGAAGACAGTTTTCCTGTATTATCTCATATCGTTCACACAGAATTTCTTGGAAAAGTGGCTATTATCTTCTTTGCCATATACTTCAAAAATTGTGAAATAAAGCCATCTAATAATTTTCCCCACAGTTCAGGGTGAGAATGTAGAAATATTGATATTGATCTTTTGGTTCTCCAGTCCATTGTTCTTCCAATGTAAAATGTTTTTCATTTCATTTGCATTTTATTTATATTTTGTGTCATTATCATAAGTGTGGATTATTCTGATGAAGAGAAATGTGTTTAAGCTAAAACGATAAAAATTCACTAAATATTGAGTTATGTGTGAGTCTTGAAATAAAAGCAGAAAATGGTTTGCAAATGGACAAAGAAATACTTCTGAAGAATAAAATCTGTTCTTCTCTAAGTTGTTATATTCATTTTTCTCAATTTAATAAATGTTCTTTCATGACAAAGAATACTTCTCATATCTAGAGTAAAATACATGGTCTTTATTTTGCAGAAAATAGCTTCAGCTTTAGTTCAGCTCAATCGCTCAGTTGTGTCTGACTGCGACTCCATGAATCGCAGCACACCAGTCCTCCCTGTCCATCACCAACTCCCAGAGTCCACCCAAACCCATGTCCATTGAGTCAGTGATGCCATCCAACCATCTCATCCTCTCCTTCCCCTCCTGCCCTCAATCTTTCCCAGCATCAGGGTCTTTTCCTATGAGTCAGCTCTTCGCATCAGGTGGCCAAGGATTGGAGTTTCAGTTTCAACATCAGCTTTAGAATTAATACCATTCTCAGAAACCATGAAATAAGCCTCACCTACTATTAAATTAACAATTAACATTCATGGTTTTACAATCTTTGTCAAAATTTTCCACTATTTGATTCTTACAAAATCCTTCTTCATTTCAGAGATAACAGAAAACCAGAAAATTGAGGCCTCAGAGGAAGCAAGTGGCAGAATAAGCCTACAGTTTGATACTTCTAACTCCAAATTTTGTTGTACAGCACATAGCCGCAACACAGCAAATGAAGGAGGTGTGTATAAAACAACATAAAATGCATACATTGTAAAAGCAGCATTATTTTCAGGAATTCATCAACAGTAACAATACTGATGTTGAGATTTTGAGTTTAGCAGGTAGTAGTCCTTGGTGGTGCCCTTGTCCAGCTGAATATTCTCAAAATGCTACATGATTACAGATGAAAAATCTGTCATTTTCAAGGTCACTTTTGTTTTTTTATCTTTATATTTTATTAGTAATTCTATTCTACAAAGAGAAATAGAACTTTCACTATGTTTCCATCTGAAGAAATTCTGTACTATTTTTCTTATACAGACTTTTTTGGTATAGTACATTGAGCTAATTTATCATCAAGGTTGTGGTGAAAATGTGCCTTTTATAGAAATATGGCTTAAAGCTTTAATAAGTAAATATAGTTTTATACAACAAATATCCTGATAAGAGTGATTTCTTATAACTAACATCCTCTAAAGTTTATGCATCAATAATGTCTGACAACAGTAATACTAATATTTCAACATTCCATGTTAGTATTGATATTAGTTTTATACTAGCATTAATATTTCTACATGGTTAACTTTGCCATGATTAACAAATAGATTTAGATGGAAACCTAAATTTATGATTCCCAGATACAGAATGCATTTGCATTTAACTTAAAGTTTAAGGTGAAAGTAAATATTTGTTAAACACTTTTTAAGCTGTTCTTCAGCAAAATAAACCCTAGCTTGTGCAGTGTTCTCTCAAATTACCTATGTCAGCAGTCTACTACTCCTGACCTCTGGTCTTCTCCTAGGGTGGGAAAAAGACTCCAAAATTTTCTTCCCCTGTGACGTGGAGTGTTGGAGGTGCAGACTGGAAGACTACCTGTGAGAAGCTTCCTCCAGCTGTTTAACATATCTTAGAATTCTCAACCCCTGACACCTGTGGACCCACCACATCAATCCTCCCTGGCCATAATAAATCTTTACACATTTAGTTAAAAGAAAGTCATTCCTTTTGATGTGATATCAGTTGTTCATTTCCTGGTTTTCAATATGCGAACTTCACAGAAACAAGTCTTTCCAGAAACAAGGCATAATCGCAAATATTAATGGTCCTAACCTACTGAACTCTACAAGCCTGTGTTAGGGCATTTCAAACTGGGAACCAGCAATCTACAGGCCTGGAGAGACCTAGGATCTTTTGGCTGATGTTGATTCAGGTAAGAAAACGCACCAAGTGCAGTCAGATTTGAACAGTGAATGCTGAAAAACTGGCACCTTCATAGTATCAATAGCATAAACTCCCAGATGTCTTTTAGAGATCAAGCCCTGAGCTTTTGGAGTGGGAGAATGACTCCAAGACCCTAGACTACCAGAGAACTATCCCTGCTGCTGCTGCTGCTAAGTCGCTTCAGTCGTGTCCGACTCTTTGCGACCCCATGGACTGCAGCCCACCAGGCTCCTCCGTCCATGGGATTTTCCAGGCAAGAGTACTGGAGTGGGGTGCCATTGCCTTCTCCGGAACTATCTCTAGGGAGTATCAAACAGTGAGAACTCCCGCAAAGGAAAGCACTTGTATACAAGACCCGGCATCACCCAATCACCAGCAGCACCCTGTGCAGGTTGCCTCATCTAAACAACAAACAAAACAAAAATACAAGTCCAATCATCAGCAGGCAGGATCACCATTCATTCAGCCTTACCCATGGGTGGAGGGTGGGGGGGCGCGAGGGAGTGGGGAGCAGCACAAAACTCACCCTATACAAAGCTTACACAAACCACTACAGCAATCTTAGGAAGGCAGAAACCAAAAGGAAGAAATAATTCAACCTTGAAACCTGGGGAAAAGAGACCTCAAACACAATAAGTTAAAAAAGAAAATAATGAAAAGGCAGAGATATACTACACAAATGATGGAACAGCTAGGAACATAAAAGTCCAAATAAATGAAGAGGAAATAGGCAAATTACCTGAAAAAGAATAAAGATTATCAAAAACCTTGAAGACAGAATGGAGAAAATGCAATAATCAATTAACAAAGACCTAGGAGAATTAAAGAATAAACATACAGAGACAAATGACAAAATTACTAAAATTAAAAATACTCTAGAAAGAATCAATAGCAGAATATCTGAAGCAGAACGAATCAGTGAGCTGGAAGATATAATGGTGGAAGTAACTTCTGAAGAGTAGAATAAAGTAAAAAGAATGAAAAGAACTGAGGATAGTCTCAGAGATCTCTGGGACAATATCAAATGTGTTATATACACACAATGGAATATTACTCAGCCATAGAAAGAAACACATTTGAGTCAGTTCTAAAAAGGTGGATGAACCTAAAGCCTATTATACAGAATGAAGACAGAAAGACAAAGATAAATATCAAATACTAATGCATACATATGGAATCTAGAAAAATGGTACTGAAGAATTTATTTGCAGGGCAGCAATGGAGAAACAGACATAGAGAATAGACTTATGTACATGGGGAGAGGAGAGGAGAGGGTGAGATGTATGGAGAGAGTAACATGGAAACTTACATGACCATTTGTAAAATAGATAGCCAACAGGAATTTGCTGTATGTCTCAGGGAACTCAAACAGGAGCTCTTTATCAGCCTAGAGGGTTGGGTTAGGGGAGGGAGACGGGAGGCAGGTTCAAAAGGGAGAGGATATCTGTATACTTATGGCTGATTCATGTTGAGGTTTGACAGAAAACAGCAAAATTCTATGAAGCAATTATCCTTCAATAACAAATAAATTGATTAAAAAAAGTCTACTACTCCTTCAAGGTTTTTTATTAACCAATGGAAAATTATGCTTCCTAGTCATGGCCAAACTGAAGAACACAAGAATCATAATTCTGTCTCTTCATATCCAAAGCTAGTCTGTAAAATTTAATACTAAGATAGCCCTGGGGAGTGGTTGAGCATTAATTGGAGATAGATATACTTGAGAGTAAGAAAAATATCTTAGCAAATTATTTTTAAGTTTCCAATTTGAATGTGTGTGTGCAGAGAATGTGAGTATATAACTTCACATGTGGTTAATTGTTCTATTACTCCTCTGTGTCCTTGTTTTTTTCCCTTTATTCTTCACCATTGCAAAGAGTACAATGCAAAAATTAACTTTGTGTAGAAGAAAATAATTTAAACAATTAAATGATCTGATTAAAATAATAAAAAGTCTCTTCTTTCCTTTGATTCTGTACTTCTCTATGAATGCTTAGGAATTGTTATTCAAAAGTTAAAATGATAATGAGTCTGAAATCCAAAAACATGGGACATTCTATCACAGTGTAAGAATTTGGGGGAGATGAAAAAATTAACAATGATTATTGAATGTTACTATTTTGGCAAAATATCATTAAGCAGCATGTCATTCAAGAAACAAGAATAGAATAAAGTCAACACGTTCCGAGAAAGGTTAGCTGGCAAAGTATGACACCAAGAGAGTAAAATGGTCATGGCTGAGCCACTGGACCCAGTGTCACTGAAGCGTATGTTTGTAATTTGACCATAAAGTGTAGATTTTCACAGATGTGAAATATCAGTCCTTCCACCAGAACACAGTGAAAGCAGGGTAAACCTTAGATGCAACCAAGAGCTGTGTCACTATTGAGACATACATTAGGTAAATAGTATATTGCATTAAACCTGATTCAGGGATCACGAGGTTTGCTTAAGTCCATGAGCAGAAGGGGTGTCACAAGGCTAGGGTCTGCCATTAACAAGATGAGGGTCTGCCATTAACAAGGGTCTGCCCTCAAAAACCCTGGGCCAACCAAACCTTTGGGACATTCAATTCTGCTGCAGTCAAAGAAATTTCGTGTAAAAATGGATTACTGCTTTATACAAAACTGAGAACAACCAAAATCACAGTAGAAAGGTACAATTCCATAAGGACATGCCTAAGCATAATTTCAAGCAAAAGGGCCTAGCCAATCACTTCTGGGAAACCATAGCAACAGGCAGATCAAGCTGGCATGTTAGTAATCTGACCTGGGATGGTTCTTGTGAAAGGGGGAAGCTGAGCTGTAAGCAGGATCAAGCCTGTAAAACTAAAACAAATTCACTTTCTCTCTTACAGAAAAGAAAGCAGCCTTGGTTACAATATTCTGATAGATGATAGCAACAGTAAAAGTGACATTAAACAAGGATCATACTGGGGTCTTCTTCACCTTTAGAGCCCATGTATCAAGACTACATTATAAAGAAATAATTTTGGCAACTCAGTAATTTATCCCTCTTGGATGATACTTGAGAAAAAATTTTTATCAGAAGCAACAGTAAAGCATACTAGAATGAGGCTCTAATATATATCATCTAAGTTAAATGGCAAAAAAATTTATTTGATGATCTACATTTAGAAATTGAGGATGTACAAAAAGTGCTATAAGTGACAGCTTTTAGATGAAACATAGAGATTGAAAATGTAAAAGCTTCATCAAAAATGGAGCATAGCATTTTCTCCATATAAATCCTGAGGACACAAGGAACATATAAATATGCAGAAATAGAAAAATTAGGATTCATTTTCGCTAAGGAAAATTCTTTCTTCTTTTCTATGGCAACTCTAAGGTATCTAAACTACAGCATAAGGTAGAAAAGAACCACTGAGCACTAATAAGATGCAACGTGCTCTCTGTATTTTGTCCCATTATCACTGCCTTTAATCTTTATAAAACTGGACTACACATTTTCCTGCATGAATTAGCTGTAAATCTCCAGTCATATTTCAGCCAAGTAAATACATCTTTAAGAAAATATATTTAAAGGAGGGAAAAAATGGGATTTAAAAGCCAAATTTTAAGCGTAACTCCCTAGATAGTATTCTGTTTGAGACACTTTGCTGTGCTAAAAGAGAGAAAATCACTTTGAAGATGATCATTTTTATGAATTGAGGCTGAAATTGGATTGACCCATACTTGTTTCCAACAGAATAAAATAAATTTTGTAAAAGTATAATCATATTAATTTAAGAAAATCACTATTTTTAAAAGTTATTAAAAATCTTCACTGGTACTAAGAGGTAATTAAATGTAGGTCTAAACTTGACAATATGGGGATGTTTTTACATTCTTCGCTTCTGCTATCAAGTAAAATTAGATGAATTAAACATAGACAAAGAAATTTTCTTTAATGAAACTGAAAAGAGATCAAAACCTCAGTGCAAAAATTGTATTAAAAATGCTGTCAAGTACTCTGAAATTAGCACCAAAATGCAGTTGGCCGCGACAAGCTTACTTGTGCTTCCTCAGATACGGGGAGGCAACAGGGGATTAAGAAGGGCCTCATTGTACATGTCAGGCTCCTGAGAGGTGTTTCCAATGGCTGACACAGATCTGCGTGGTCATAGACATGTGAGTTTTGCCTCAGTTCAGCACTTTATAAATTCAGTGGCACCTAATAAGAAACTATAATAGCATTAGGTTTTAAAATTTGATACAGTTTCTTACTGAAGGAGATTGTCAAAATGAATTGCAAAAATGTATGGTTGAAAAACAGTTATAATAACATGAACACTCAGTGAATGGAGGGGCTTTGTTATGTGTAATATCAACCAGCTGAATGAAAACAGTCTAGTGGGCAAAAGAGACTTAGTGTCTTAGTGATCATGGCCACCATCAAATGTCTGCCCTCCAAGCCATCCCACACTGTTGTTCAGCAAGTGGCTGGCTTGAGTCACAGACGGGCAATTATAAGGAAGGAACCACAATTGTGTATATCTATGTCTATATGGGTATGACCAAAAGTCAAGGGATGAAGAATGAAAGATTAAGGTGAAGAATATGGTAAATGTAAAGAGAAAAATAATAATCTAAATAATACCTCCTTAGTTTTATGTAATAACACACAACACATTTTCCATAGAGAATGGATCCCACAACTGCAAGAACAACAACTGTAACAAAACAACAGTAAATGGAAGAGAACAACTTGAGATAAAAGGCAAGAAGTTGTACTTGAGAAGCAGAGCTGATGGTGGCTTAAACTAACATCAGCGCATAAACTGTGCATAAACATAAACACTGTTAAGTACTATGAAATTAGCACCAAATGCAGGGGGACTCGAGAAGCTTACCTGTGCTTCTTGTGTGGCTACTGCAGCAGTACATAATAGATACGGGAACCATGTATATGGAACGCTGACTCTAAGCCATACATGGATTTTTGGCTCACAGAGGGTCAGCTGCCCTAGCTCTGCACTCTCTAAGGGTCAACTGTATCAAGACAGATACTCTACAAGTGGGCAGTTTAAAGGATCCAAAATACTTTAACAAAAAAGTAAGGTGGATAGTGTCAAGTGTTTATAGCATTTGTTTCCCTGATCTTCCTGATGTAATAACACTGTTTTGATTCATATATTTTTTTGTTCCCCAAACTAGCCCATCTGACTTCCTGGAAGCTGTCCCCATTCTCACTTTTAGGACTGATGCCAACTGGTCATAATCCATCATGTTCTTTACTACTTTCCAGGTACAAAATTCCAATTTTAAGCAAATTAGCACTTGACATATTTTCCTGACTAAAGGTACTGGCCCTTTAACATAGTCACATGACAAAATTTGGTACAATCATAGTAAAGAAAAAAAACTTATTTTCAGAAGAGAAAATAAATTTGCCTTCCACAGGGTGCAGATATCTTGTATATGTTGATTGTGCTCTGTGCTCAGTCACTCAGTCATTTCTGACTCTTTGCAACCCTATGGACTGTAGCCTGCCAGGCTTCTCTGTCTATGGGATTTTTCCAGGCAAGAATGCTGGAGTGGATTGCTATTTCCTCCCTCAGGAGATCTTCCCTACCCGGGGTTCAAATCCACATCTCTGTGTCTCCTGCATGGGCAGGTGGATTTTCTACCGCTAAGCCACCTGGGAAGCCACAGAAGTTGATTAGGCAGTTGAATAAACAAGTCTGTTTTTAATATTAAATTTAAATATATTAAACTGGAAATTAATTTCTTATACAGTGTTGGTATGCTGAATAAGATGAACTCATAGGATTGATTTGTAAAAGGAACTTTGTTTTAAAACAAATTTTTAAAATGAGAGACTGTACTGAGTCTTAAATAACTATTGGGTTTTCTATTGACTAGGAACATTATAGTATGTCAGCAAAAGCTGATATAAGACAAAGTTTCTTTTACAAATCAATCTTATGAGCTCATTTTATTCAATGTGCCAACACTGTATAAGAAATTGATTTCCATTTTAATGTATTTAAACTTAATATTAAATTCAGGGCTTCCCTTATGGCTCAGCAGGTAAAGAATCTGCCTGCAATGCTGGAGACCTGCGTTGGTTCCCTGGGTTGGGAAGATCCCCTGGAGAAGGGAAAAGCTACCCACTCCAGTATTCTGGCCTGGAGAATTCCATGGACTGTATAGTCCATGGGGTCACAAAGAGTTGGACATGACTGAGCGACTTTCACTTCATTTCACTTCACAGTCTCTAATTTAAATTTAATTTTAGTAGTGAGATAAGTTCACTCTGTCCCTCCCTTACTCCTCTGCTGGCCCCTTGATGGGGATGGATGATGTCACCCACTTTTCCTTCTACCTCTAAGCCAACTAACTGTCATTTCAAACCAGAACCCATCAGGAAGAAGGAGCCAAATTAAGTATTATTACACAAGCTGATAAGTTCCTAAGATGGATTTGTGTTCTCTGGGTCTGGTGTGTATTTAAAGATGACTTTCAAAGCTTCTTTATGGCCCATGCTTGTGATTTCTTACTGCACATAATGGGATGCAGGATATTCATTTCCTGGATCCTTCTTAATTTCACTCCACTCCTTCCTAGGTTGCTGTTCCTTTTCTGGAAACCTTCTTAGAGGATGGAATCTGGCCTCAGGTTATCTTTCTTTCCTAACTGGCCTCTGATCTGTGGAAAATGCTCAGGTATTTTGTCTGGACAATTTCCAGAAGCCAGGCCAATTCCAACATAGTATCTTTCCCTTCTTCCCTCATCCCGTAGTCAACCAAGGCATCTTACCCTTGCAACCAGGCCCCAGATGGAATCAGGCACCAATACACTTAGCCCCACTAACTTCACCAAATACACATTAAACTCTTAAACAGAATTAATTAAAGTACGACTTCTCTGATTTAAGAAATCCAACAAATATCAATCAGGAAAAATAAAAAGAAAGATATAGCTAGGTAGGTCATGACAGGACTGTTGATTATCTCTTTATGTCTGTGCCTTTGTCTCAGTATACTACTTGCTGTATAATTTCTTCAGATATAACTCCCAAATGACTAATACTCTTCCAATGGTGTTTAATGAAAGTAGTAGGGTAAGAGTGAAGGGTACATCTCTGAAGCCAACATGGCTCAGCTAAATTCTACATCTTCTATTTACCAATCACAAGTTTGGGGTCAAACACTTAACATTACTGGTTTTACCTTTTCTTATTGTTTCTTGCCTCAAAGGTATTTTCCTTCTTTTTCTTCCAACTCAATTTTGCATAGATAGATAGATGACAGAGTCAGAAATTAATATCTAAAATTTAGGCAGTGGGAAGACAAGATATAAAAGTAAATAATATTATTAGAATCACAGAGAAGAAACTTTTACCTATAAGCAGTGCGCTGCTGCATTGGACATTGTAACTGGTGACCCTAATTATATGCTAAGGACTATTTAGCATTCACTAAGAGGTATTAGGAACTTATTCTTCATTGGTAAGGATAGGACTAAAAATAAGATAAGCCACTTAAAGAACATTGTAAGAAAATAATTGCATATAAGGAGGGAGCGGCCAAATATTAAGATTTGGGACAAAAGAACCGAAGAGAAACTGTGCATAGTGTGGGCACATTATGTTTGAAGTCTCAAGATGATAAGCAGGATAGGGTGTCCATTATGGCATTATATGTGTAGATTTTAGCTCGGAAGGAGATAAAATACACACAGAAGTAATAGCTAACTCTGAGAAGGAGGAGAGTGTCAAGAAAAAAAGTTATAGACAAAGACAGCAGGCATATACCAAGAATTTAGTGATTCTTAAGCTTCTGAGCCCTTCACTTGCATAAACCTGTTCCAAGGCCATGAATATCTTCACATGGTCCCTTTGTGAAAAATTGTAAAACTAAGCTTTTTTTTTGTTGTTGTTCATTTCTTTGAAGAGAGCTCCCCTCCCTTATTTTCTAAGTGCCATACCTTATAAAACATATCTCTACTTAAGAGTTACATTCTCTTGAGAGTAGAAGATAAAGACTAATGAGGGTCATTTATTTGGAGGATGATCCCAGGAAGCAAGAAAGAGAGACCAGTAAAAGTTGGGTAGGGAAGAAGGAAAAGCCAATATAAAGATGAATTATCAAGGTCGTTGTTGTAAATAATACGACTCAGTTCCCCCAGGACTTGCAAGCAACATAAAAATTGTGTCCTAGAATTCTACTAAAAGCCAGAGGCTAGAGCTTTTATCTTCTAGTTCCAATAACACTACAGTCATTGGTAGGGAAGAGCTCCCAGAGGGCAACTCTTGTTGAATTTCTAGGCTGCTCTCTGTGTTAGCTACCTGTTTCTGGGAAAGCTGAGGAAAACTGCTGAAAGACAGGCACACAAAGGGAATGGAGCAGTCAAGATGAGTCTGAGGATGCTCTGAGCTATGCGAAGTGGGCTGAAGGCAGAGCACACATTTATGAGGTGAGTCTATGTCAACCCCTTCGGTAGGAGCATAAATGCCAGAATGCCTTTCTGTAGGGCACAAGAGAAAGAGAATAACAACAACAACAACAACAACAACAACAAAATGGGAGGAGCTATATCAAAGCAATATTACAGAAGCAAAGAAAGGAGATGATATCAGAAGGAAATCTGGTTAAGTATGACATTTTTCAAAGAGCTCAGGAATTATATGTTTTAAAACTATTGAATTAGGTTAAAGAGAGAAGATAATTAACTTTATAGAGAAATTTCATTGAAATATGGGTCAGAAAAGTACATTAAAAGTAATCATTACTTTATTTTCCTGCATTTTGACAGGAAATCCTTTTCCTGAAAACCAAACACCTCTGTTTCTACTATATTTGAGTCAGTTAATACATGTAAGGAGCTTAGAACTATGTCTAGGCCATCATGGGAACCTTGGAACAGTTTTTGCATTGTTATTATTTATTATTATTATTAGAGAGTGAAAATAAGAGAAATGAAAGGTAAAGCAGAAAAGGAAAGATATACTCATTTGAATGCAGAGTTCCAAATAATAGCCAGGAGAGATAAGAAAGCCCTCCTCAATGATCAACGCAGAGAAATAGAGGGAAAAAAATAGAATGAGAAGACTAGAGAGCTCTTCAAGAAAATTAGAGATACCAAGGGAATATGCCATGCAAAGATGGGCTTACTAAAGGACAGAAATGGTATGGACCTAACAGAAGCAGAAGACTTTAAGAAGAGGTGGCAAGAATACACAGAAGAACTGTACAAAAAAGATCTTCATGACTCAGATAATCACAATGGTGTGAGCACTCACCTAGAGCCAATCATCCTGGAATGTGAAGTCAAGTGGGGCTTAGGAAGCATCACTATGAACAAAACTAGTGGAGGGGATGGAATTCCAGTTGAGCTATTTCAAATCCTAAAAGATGATGCTGTGAAAGTGCTACACTCAAAATGTCAGCAAATATGGAAAACTCAGCAGTGACCACAGGAAAATGTCAGTTTTCATTCCAATCCCAAAGAAAGGCAATACCAAAGAATGCTCAAACTACTGCACAGTTGCACTTATCTCACATGCTGGTAAAGTAATGCTCAAAATTCTTCAAGCCAGGCTTCAGTAATGCATGAGCCATGAACTTCCAGATGTTCAAGCTGGATTTAGAAAAGGCAGAGGTACCAGAGATCAAATTGCCAACATCTGTTGAATCATGGAAAAAGCAAGAAAATTCCAGAAAATCATCTGCTTTATTGATTATGCCAAAATCTTTGACTGTGTGGATCACAATAGACAGTGGAAAATTCTGAAAGAGATGGAAAACCAGACCACCTGACCTGCCTCTTGAGAAATCTGTATGCAGGTCAGGAAATAACAAGTTAGAACTGGACATGGAACAACACACTGGTTATAAATAAGAAAAAGATTCCAAAAGGAAACGGATTTACAAAAAGGAAAAATATCAAGGAGTACATCAAGGCTGTATATTGTCACCCTGCTTAATAAATAACCTCAGATATGCAGATGACACCACCCTTATGGCAGAAAGTGAAGATGAACTGAAAAGCTTCTTGATGAAAGTGAAAGAGGAGAGTGAAAAAGTTGGCTTAAAGCTCAACATTCAGAAAACTAAGATCATGGCATCTGGTCCCATCACTTCATGGGAAATAGATGGTGAAACAGTGGAAACAGTGTCAGATTTTGTTTTTGGGGGCTCCAAAATCACTGCAGATGGTGATTGCAGCCATAAAGTTAAAAGATGCTTACTCATTGGAAGGAAAGTTATGACCAATCTAGATAGCATATTAAAAAGCAGAGACATTACTTTGCCAACAAAGGTCTGTCTGGTCAAGGCTATGGTTTTTTCAGTGGTCATGTATGGATGTGAGAGTTGGACTGTGAAGAAAGCTGAGCACTGAAGAACTGATGCTTTTGAACTGTGGTGTTGGAGAAGACTCTTGAGAGTCCCTTGGACTGCAAGGGGATCCAACCAGTCCATCCTAAAGGAGATCAGTCCTGGGTGTTCATTGGAAGGACTGATGCTGAAGCTGAAACTCCAGTACTTTGGCCACCTCATGTGAAGAGTTGACTCATTGGCAAAGACCCTGATGATGGGAGGGATTGGGGGCAGGAGAAGGGGATGACAGAGGATGAGATGGCTGGATGGCATCACCGACTCGATGGGCATGGGTTTGAGTAAACTCTGGGAGTTGGTGATGGACAGGGAGGCCTGGCGTGCTGCGATTCATGGGGTGGACACCAGCATGCCAGGTTTCCCTGTCCATCACCAACTCCTGGAGCCTACTCAAACTCATGTCCATCACGTTGGTGATGCCATCCAACCATTTTATCCTCTGTCATCCCCTTCTCCTCCCGCCTTCAATCTTTACTAGCATCAGGGTGTTTTACAAAGAGTTGGCTCTTCCCATCAGATGGCCAAAGTATTGGAGTTTCAGATTCAGCATGTCCTTCCAATGAATACTCAGTGCTGATTTCCTTTGGAATGACTTGTTGGATTTCCCTGCAGTCCAAGGGTCTCACAAGAGTCTTCTTCAATACCACAGTTCAAAAGCATCAGTTCTTCAGCCCTAGGCTATCTTTACAGTTCAACTTTCACATCCATACATGATTACTGGAAAAACCTTAGCTTTGACTAGACAGACTCTTGTTGGTAAAGTAATGTCTCTGCTTTTTAAAATCCTGTCTAGGTTGGTCATAGCATTTCCAAGGAGCAAGTTTCTTTTAATTTCATGGCTGCAATCACCATCTGCAGTGATTTTGGAGCTCCCTAAAAAAGAGTCTCTCACTGTTTCCATTATTTCCCCATCTATTTGCCATCAAGTGATGGGACTGGATGCCATGATCTTCATTTTCTGAATGTTGAGTTTTAAGACACCTTTTTCACTCTCAACTTTCACTTTCATCAAAAAGCCCTTTAGTTTTTCTTCGCTTTCTGCCATAAGGGTGTTGTCATCTGCATATCTGAGGTCATTGATATTTCTCCCAGCAAACTTGATTCTAGTTTGTGTTTCATACAGCCTGGCATTTCACACGATGTACTCTGCATATTAGTTAAACAAGAAGGGTGACAAATGCGGCCTTGACATACTCCTTTTCCGACTTGGAATCAGTCTGCTGTTCCATATCCAGTTCTAACTGTTGCTTCTTTACCTGAATACAGATTTCTTAGGAGGCGGGTCAGGTGGTTTGGTATTCCCATCTCTTTAAGAACTTTCCATAGTTTATTGTAATACACACAGTCAAAGGCTTTGGTGTACTTAATAAAGCAAAATAGATATTTTCCTGAAACTGTCTTGCATTTTTGATAATCCAGCAGATGTTGGCATTCTGATCTCTGGTTCTTCCACCTTTTCTAAATCGAGATTGAACATCTGGAAGCTCATGGTACACGTACTGTTGAAGCCTGGCTTGGAGAGTTTGAAGCCTTCCTTTGCTAGTGTGTGAGATGAGAGCAACTGTATGGTAGTTTGAACATTCTTTGGCATTGCCTTTCTTTGGGATTGGAATGAAAACTGATCTTTTCCAGTCCTGTGGTCACTGCTGAGTTTTCCAGATTTGCTGGCATATTAAATGCAGCACTTTCATAACATAATCTTTCAGGATTTGAAATAGCTCAACTGGAATTCCTTCACCTCCACTAGCTTTGTTTGTAGTGATGCTTCCTAAGGCACACTTGACTTCGAATTCCAGGATGTCTGGCCCTAGGTGAGTGATCACACCATCATGGTTATCCAGGTCATGAAGATATTTTTTGAATAGCTCTTCTGTGTATTCTTGCCACATCTTTTTATGTCTTCTGCTTCTGTTAGGTCCATACCATTTCTGTCCTTTAGTCAGCCCATCTTTGCATGAAATATTCCCTTGGTATCTCTAATTTTCTTGAAGAGGTCTCTAGTCTTTCCCATTCTATTGCTTTCATCTATTTCTTTGCACTGATCACTGAGGAGGGCTTTCTTATCTCTCCTTTCTATTCTTTGGAACTTTGCACTCAAATGGGTATACCTTTACTTTTCTCCTTTGCCTTTAGAGTCTCTTCTTTCCTTAGCTATTTGTAAGGCCTTGTCAGACAACCATTTTGCTTTTTTGCATTTCTTTTTCTTGTGGATCGTCTTGATCCTTGCCTCCTGTACAGTGTCACAAACCTCAGTCCATAGTTTTTCAGACATTCTATCAGATCTAGTCCCTTAAATCTATTTCTCATTTCCACTGTTTAATTGTAAGGGATTTGATTTAGGTCATACATGAATGGTGTAGTGGTTTTCCCTACTTTCTTCAACTTAAGTCTTCAACTTCTGATTTGGCAATAAGAAGTTCAGGATCTAAGCCACATTCAGCTCCCAGTCTTCTTTTTGGTGACTGTAGAGAGCTTCTCCATCTTTGGCTGCAAAGAATATAATCAGTCTGATTTCTGTATTGACCATCTGGTGATGTCCATGTGCAGAGTCTTCTCTTGTATCGTTGGAAGAAGATGTTTGCTATGATCAGTGCGTTCTCTTGGCAAGACTCTGTTAGCCTTTGACCTGCTTCATTTTGTACTCCAAGGCCAAGTTTGTCTGTTACTCCAGGTAGCTCTTGACTTCCTACTTTTGCATTCCAGTCACCTATAGAGTAGAGGACATCTTTTTTGGGTGTTAGTTCTAGAAGGTCTTACAGGTGTTTTAGAGCCGTTAAACTTCAGCTTCTTCAGCATTACTGGTTGGGGCATAACTTGTATTACTGTGATATTGAATGTTTTGCCTTGGAAATAAACAGAAATCATTCTGTTTTGTTGACTCTTTTGTTGACTATGGTGGCTACTCTATTTCTTCTAAGGGATTCTTGTCAAAAGTAGTAGATATAATAGTCATCTGATTTAAATTCACCTATTCCTGTCCATTTTAGTTTGCTGATTCCTAAAATCTCAACGTTCACTCTTGCTACCTCTTGTTTGACCACTTCCAATTTGCCTTGATTCATGGACCTCAGATCCCAGTTCCCATGCAATATTCCTCTTTATAGCATAGGACTTCACTTCCATCACCAGTCACATACACAACTGGCTATTGTTTTTGCCTTGGGTCCATCTCTTCATTCTTTATATCTCCACTCTTCTCCAGTAGCGTATTGGGCACATACTGACCTGGGGTGTTCATCTTTCAGTGTCATACCTTTTTGTCTTTTCATACTGTTCATGGGGTTCTCAAGGCAAGAATACTGAAGTGGTTTGCCATTCCCTTCTCCAGTGGACCACGTTTTGTCAGAACTCTCCACCGTGACCCATCCATCTTGGGTAGGTCTAAATGGCATGGCTCATAGTTTCATTGAGCTAGACAAGGCTGTAGTCCATGTGATCAGTTTGGTCAGTTTTTTGTTATTTTGGTTTTCATTCTGTCTTCTCTCTGATGGATAAGGATAAGAGGCTTATGGAAGCTTCCTGATGGGAGGAAGGAAAAACTGGGTCTTGCTCTGATGGGAGGGGTTTGTTCAGTAAACCTTTAATCCAATTTTCTGTTGATGGGTGGGGGCTGTGTCCCCTCCCTCTTGTTTGACCTGAGGCCAAACTACAGTGGAGGCAATGAAGATAATGAAGATAATGGTGACCTCCTTCAGAAGATCCCATGCAGCCACTGCTGCATTCACCACCCCTGACCCCGCAGCAGGCCACCAGGGACACACAACTCTGCCGGAGACTCCTGGACACTCATGGGCATGTCTAGGTCAGTCTCTTGTGGGATCACTGCTCTGTTCTCCTGGGTCCTGGTGTGCACAAGGTTTTGTTTGTGCCCTCCAAGAGTCTGTTTTCCCAGTCCTGTGTAAGTTCTGGTGGTTCTGTGGTGGAGTTAATGTCAACCTCCTCCAAGAGAGCTTATGCCATACCCAGGTCTGCTACATCCAGAGCCCCTACCTCTGCAGCAGGCCATTGCTGACCCATACCTCCACAGGAGACACTCAGATACAGTTCTGACTCAGTCTCTGTGAGTTGGGCATACATTTTGTGCCCTTTCCAGATCTGAGCAGCTCAAGCGACCAGGTGCTTGGCAAGTGCACTGTCCCAGGTGGGCCATGCATCTTTTTTTTTCCCCATTTATTTTTATTAGTTGGAAGCTAATTACTTTACAATATTGTAGTGGTGTTTGCCATACATTGACATGAATCAGCCATGGAGTTACGTGTGTTCCCCATCCTGAACCCCCCTCCCACCTCCTTCTGCATCCCATCCCTCTGGGTCATCCCAGAGCACCAGCCCCGAGCACTTGTCTCATACATCCAACCTGGACTGGCAATCTGTTTCACAGTTGATAATATACATGTTTCGATGCTGTTCTTTCAGATCATCCCACCCTTGCCTTCTCCCATAGAGTCCAAAAGTCTGTTCTATACATCTGTGTCTCTTTTTCTGTCTTGCATATAGGGTTGTCATTACCATCTTTCTAAATTCCATATATATGTGTTAGTATACTGTATTGGTGTTTATCTTTCTGGCTTACTTCACTCTGTATAATGGGCTCCAGTTTTATCCATCTAATTAGAACTGATTCAAATGAATTCTTTTTAATGGCTGAGTAGTATTCCATGGTGTATATGTACCTCAGCTTCCTTATGCTGATGGACACCTAGGTTGCTTCCATGTCCTGGCTATTATAAACAGTGCTGCGATGAACATTGGGGTACACGTGTCTCTTTAAGATCTGGTTTCCTTGGTGTGTTTGCCCAGGAGTGGGATTGCTGGGTCATATGGCAGTTCTATTTCCAGTTTTTTAAGGAATCTCCACACTGTTCTCCATAGTGACTGTTTGGACCATGCATCTTAATCACCTCCCCTGTCCCGGCTGCTCAGTTTCCCGGGTTTCTTGCAAGAGCGCTGTCTCAGGTGTGTCTTATGTCTCCTTTGGATAGCTCATCTCAGGCTGCGACCCTCCTGGCAGATGTCAACCATCCAAGGTCTCAG
Organism: Cervus canadensis; assembly: GCF_019320065.1. Lineage (NCBI taxonomy): Eukaryota > Metazoa > Chordata > Mammalia > Artiodactyla > Cervidae > Cervus > Cervus canadensis. Next base: position 32,993,425 of record NC_057413.1, read on the forward strand.
GAAGATGTGATTAGCAGCTGGGAGTCTGCTTACAGTTTGGTGGAAAATGCAGTCTCTGGGGCTGAGATTGCAGCAGCCCCTTGCCTTCTGGCTCTGGCTATCACAAGCCTGCCTCTCTGCCTCAGGGCGGGGAGGGGCCATTAAGCAGCCTGGCTAGCTCTTCTTTGGTATTCACTCAATCCTTTGTTCTGTGAGTGGGCCAGGCTGTGCCTTAGGTTGTTAGATTAGAGCCTTTGGCAGGAAAGTTCTGTTTTCCACAGTTGCGGTTAGGTGTTTATTTGGTGGGGAGAAGAACTGAGAAGTGGCCTCCTGTGCAATACCAGGGTGCAAGGGTGCCTGGTGAGCCAGCAGTAATAAATCCCAGTTGGCTGATGGAGGGACCCAACTTAGACAAGAAAGCAGAAGTGCCTGGAAAGGACTGAGGGGCTCAAGGTGGTAGAGGTTTAGTGGAATACAAGGCTCTGTGAGAGTCAGGAAATGGCTTACTGTGTGTGGGGGTGAGAGACTGAGACACATCCGATCGGTATCAGGCTCAGGCCACTGACTGTGGCACCTGAAATGTGGGCATTGAGATAAAAAAACTAAGGAGGGATCAGTCAGTTCAGTTCAGTTGAGTCACTCAGTCGTGTCCGACTCTTTGCGACCCCATGAATCGCAGCACGCCAGGCCTCCCTGTCCATCAACAGCTCCCGGAGTCTACTCAAACCCATGCCCATCGAGTCGGTGATGCCATCCAGCCATATCATCTTCTGTCGTCCCCTTCTCCTCCTGCCCCCAATCCCTCCCAACAGCAGGGTCTTTGCCGATGAGTCAACTCTTCACATGAGGTGGCCAAAGTACTGGAGTTTCAGCTTCAGCATCAGTCCTTCCAATGAACACCCAGGACTGATCTCCTTTAGGATGGACTGGGTGGATCTCCTTGCAGTCCAAGGGACTCTCAAGAGTCTTCTCCAACACCACAGTTCAAAAGCATCAGTTCTTCGGCACTCAGCTTTCTTCACAGTCCAACACTCACATCCATACATGACCACTGGAAAACGATAGCCTTGAACCAGATGAACCTTTGTTGGCAAAGTAATGCCTCTGCTTTGTAATATGCTGTCTAGGTTGGTCATAGCTTTCCTTCCAAGCAGTAAGCATCTTTTAATTTCATGGCTGCAATCACCATCTGCAGTGATTTTGGAGCCCCCCAAAACAAAATCTGACACTGTTTCCACTGTTTCACCATCTATTTCCTATGAAGTGATGGGACCAGATGCCATGATCTTAGTTTTCTGAATGTTGAGCTTTAAGCCAATTTTTTTCACTCTCCTTTTTCACTTTCATCAACAGGCTTTTTAGTTCCTCTTCACTTTCTGCCATAAGGGTGGTGTCATCCGCATATCTGAGGTTATTGATATTTTTCCCAGCAATCTTGATTCCAGCTTGTTTGTGCTTCATCTAGCCCAGCGTTTCTCTTGATGTACTCTGCATATAAGTTAAATAAGCAGGGTGACAATATACAGCCTTGACGTACTCCTTTTCCTATTTAGAACCAGTCTCTTGTTCCATGTCCAATTCTAACTGTTGCTTCCTGACCTGCATACAGGTTTCTCAAGACGCAGGTCAGAATGGTCTGGTATTCCCATCTCTTTCAGAATTTTCCACAGCTTATTGTGATCCACACAGTCAAAGGCTTTGGCATAGTCAAGAAAGTAGAAATATACATTTTTCTGGAAATCTCTTGCTTTTTCAATGATCCAGCAGATGTTGACAATTTGATCTCTGGTTTCTCTGCCTTTTCTAAAACCAACTTGAACATCTGGAAGTACACAGTTCACATATTGCTGAAGCCTGGCTTGGAGAATTTTGAGCATTACTTTACTAGCATGTGAGATGAGTGCAATTGTGCAGTAGTTTAAGCATTCTTTGGCATTGCCTTTCTTTGGGATTGGAACGAAAACTGACCTTTTCCAGTCCTGTGTCCAATGCTGAGTTTTCCAAATTTGCTGGTATATTGAGTGTAGCACTGTCACAGCATTATCCTTTAGGGTTTGAAATAACTCAACTGGAATTCCATGACCTCCACTAGCTTTGTTAGTAGTGATGCTTTCTAAGGCCCTCTGGACTTCACAATCCAGGATGTCTGGCTCTAGGTGAGTGCTCACACCATCATGATTATCTGGATCATGAAGATCTTTTTTGTACAGTTCTTCTGTATATTCTTGCCACCTCTTCTTAATTTCTTCTGCTTCTGTTAGGTCCATACCATTTCTGTCCTTTATTGTGCCCATCTTTGCATGAAATGTTCCGTTGGTATCTCTAATTTTCTTGAAGAAATCTCTAGTCTTTCCTAATCAATGCAAGGAAATAGAGGAAAGGAGAGATAGAAATGGACAAACAATTTGCAAAGGTTGCAATATTTCTGTCATGCTCAGCATATTTATCAGGCTTTCCATCACTGAAGGACTGTGTGGCCAGTGCAGAAAGATTGGACTTCAGAGGAATATGTACTGCTTTGCTCCTTTGTCAGGGGGCGTTGACGCCTGGATTTCTAAATTCAAAACTACCTCCTCCAAATCAGGAAGCAGTCCAAAATACACAATATATACTTGTAAAACATCCAACTCATTGAGGCCCGGGAACTACACATGGCATTCAGTACCCACCACACCAGACCCGAGGCAGGAGGTGTGCTGACGGCCACATGTGTGTCTGGTGGTCTGGGATGTGAATCTCAGCAGTGAGGGTGGCCCCAGAAACAAATGCTCAGAGTTCCGCCACCCTATCGCCAGCTAACAGGATCTGACAGCCAACTCCGGTAGCACTGCAGGCAAGGCCCTGGCGTGCAGCCAGGCCAATGGGAGCAAGCGGGGCCGAGTAGATGGTGGGCTCGGTGTCCCCGCAGCCTGCCCACCGCCAGCCCTGCCATGCCTGTGCTGCCTCCTTCCTTCCAGCTGAGGCCCGGTGGAGCCCCTGCGGAGCCGACACATATAGTGAATATTTTAAGTTTTGTGGATCACACAATCTCTGTTGCAAATACTAAATTCTACTGTCCTAATGCAAAGTAGTACACATAAGTTCAGTTCAGTTCAGTAGCTCAGTTGCTTCTGATTCTTTGCGACCCCATGGACTGTAGCACACCAGGCCTCACTGTCCACCACCAACTACCGGAGTTTGCTCAAAATCAGGTCCACTGAGTCGGTGAGGCCATCCAACCATCTCATCCTCTGTTGTCCCCTTCTTTTCCTGCCTTCAATCTTTACCAGCATCAGGGGCTTTTCCAATGAGTCAGTTCTTCACATCAGTTGGCCAAAGTATTGGAGTTTCAGCTTCAACATCAATCCTTCCAATGAATATTCAGGACTAATTTCCTTTAGGATGGACTGGTTGAATCTCTTTGCAGTCCACAGGACTCTCAAGAGTCTTCTCCAATACCAAAATTCAAAAGCATCAATTCTTCAATGTTTAGCTTTCTTTTTGGCCCAACTCTTACTTCCATATATGACTACTGGAAAAATCATAGCTTTGACTAGATGGACCTTTGTTGGCAAAGTAATGTATCTGCTTTTTAATAGGCTGACTAGGTTGTTCATAACTTTTTTTCCAAGGAGCAAGCGTCTTTTAATTTCATGGCTGCAGTCACCATCTGCAGTGATTTTGAAGCCCCCCAAAGTAAAGACTTTTAAAATAGCAATAACTTGATTGAACTAGACGCCTCAAAATTAAAAAAAAAAGATGCAATTCTTTCACATCTTCAATTGGTTCCTTGTAATCATTCTTCAGTAACCCTTAAATACTTGATTAATTGCTTGTACTCCATCTGTTGTGTGACCATTGAGAATCTAATATTTAGAGAATTCAGAAATTTCCAAGTCTGTTAAGTGGAGTTAGTTAATAATAAAATTGTCCAACCTAAGCTCACATTTTCATGCAACTCAGAATGTGTTTTATCAGGTCAAAATTACCCCTTAATTGAATTATTCCAAAATTGCCATTCTTTTCTTAAAATCAATTTTTTGAAGCATAATTTAAATACAGTGAAATATATTGTATGAGCTATACATCTTGATGAGTTTTGAGTTATATGCCAACATATATAAAACAGAATTCAAGATATAGAACATTTCCATCACCATCTACAAGTATTTCAGCCACTTTCTAGGAGAACACCATTCCCACCTCTACCGTCAGTCAACAAGTAATATGCTTTCTTTCATAATAGGTTAAATTGTTTTTCTTTTTCTACAGTTTCATGTATAAATATTTACAAAGAGTATAAAGTCTGATAAATCTTGCATTTGCTGCTCTGAAAATAATTTAAAATTTTGTTAATGTTGCTGCATAATCAATATTCATTCTTTTGGTTTTGAAAGACATCAAATCGTACCAGAAATTTTTTACTTATATTTTTGTTGGTGAAAACATGGTTTGTTTCTAGTTTTGGACTTTTATTAATAAAAGTACTATGAATATTCATATATAAATCTTTGTGTGAGTATATATTTCTATTTTCCTAAAGTGAAACTCATGATCATATGGTATGTCTGATTGTGGCTTTATGTAAGAAATATCCAAATGTTTACGTGCCCAAATATAGTGCATTGGCTCTACTTGAGCTTTCCAAATGTTCTAGCTTCTTGCCAACATTTTGTATTTTTAAGGGTTTTTAATCTTAGTAATCTTAATAAATGTGTAATGGTATCTCATTTTGGTTTTAATTAATTTCCATCAAACTTGTTGTTGTTCAGTCACTAAGTCCTATTTAACTCTCTGTGACCCCATGAAATGCAGCATGTCAGGATTCCCTCTCCTTCACTATATTTTGGAGTTTGCGCAAACATATGTACATTGAGTCAGTGATGCCATCCAATCACCTCATCCTCTGTTTCCCCCTTGCCTTCCTGCCCTCAGCTTACCCAGCATCAGGGTATTTTCTAATGAGTCAGCTCTTCTCACGGTGGCCAAAGTATTGGAGCTGCAGCTTCAGCATCAATCCTTCCAATGAATATTCAGGGTTGATTTCCTTTAGGATTGACTGGTTTGATCTCCTTGCAGTCCAAGGGACTCTCAAGAGTCTTCTCTAACACCATGTTTCAAATATATCAGTTCTTCAGTGCTCGGCCTTCTTTATAATTCAAATCTCACATCTGTACATGAGTACTGGAAAAAACAAAATTTGACTATACAGATCATTGTCAGCAAAGTGATGTCTCTGGTTTTTAATATACTGTCTAGTTTTGTCTTATCTGTTTTCCAAGGAGCAAGCATCTTTTAATTTCATGGCTGCAATCACCATCTGAAGTAATTTTGGAGCCCAAGAAAATAAAATCTGTCACTGCCTCCACTTTTTTCCCATCTATTTGCTATGAAGTGTTGGGACTGAATGCTATGATCTTAGTTTTTTGAATGCTGAGTTTTAAGCAAGCTTTTTTTCCAGTCTCCTCTTTCAAGCTCATCAAGAGACTCTTTAGTTCCTCTTCGCTTTCTGCCATTAGAATGGTATCATCTGCATATTAGATTGTTATTTCTCCTGATAATTTTGATTCCAGCTTGTGATTCATCCAGCCCAGCGTTTTGCATATAGCCGACTATGCATACACCTTAAATACTCTGCATACAGCTTAAATAAGCAGGGTGACAAAATAAAACCTTGACTTACTCCTTTCCCAATTTGGAACCAATCCGCTGTTTTGTGTAAGGTTCTAACTATTGCTTCTTGACCTGCTTGCGGTTTCTCAGGAGGCAGGTATTGTGATCTGGTATTTCCATCACTTTCAGAATTTTCCACAGTTTGTTGTGATCAACACAGTCAAAGACTTTAGCATAGCCAATGAAGCAGAAGCAGATTTTTAAAAAAATTCCTTTGCTTTTCTTTGATCCAAAAGATGTTGACAATTTGATCTCCGGTTCAACTGCCTTTTCTAAATCCAGCATGTACATCCAGAAGTTCTCAGTTCACCTACTGTTGAAGCCCACCTTGAAGGATTTTGAGCATCACCTTGCTAGCACATGAAATATGCTCTATTGTATGGTAATTTGAACATTCTTTGGCATTGCTCTTCTTTGGGATTGGAAAGAAAACAGATATTTTCCATTCCTGTGGCCACTTCTGAGTTTTCCAAAGTATTGAGCGCAGCATCAGCTTTTAGAGTTTGCAATAGCTCACCTGGAATCCCATCACCTCCACTAGCTTTTTTCCAAGTAATGCTTCGTAATACTCATTTCACTTCACACACCAGGATGCCTGTCTCTGGGTGAGTGACCACACCATCATGGTTGTCATTAAGACCTTTTTTGTATAGTTCTTCTGTGTATTCTTGCCACCTCCTTTTAAGCTCTGCTTCTTTTAGGTCCTTGCCTTTTCTGTCCTTTATTGTGCCCATCATGCATGAAATGTTCCCTTGATACCTCCAGTTTTTTTAAGCAATCTTCGGTCTTTTCCATTCCATTGTTTTCCTCTATTTCTTTGCACTGTTCATTTAAGGAGGCTTTCTTATCTCTCGTTTCTATTCTCTGGAACTCTGCATTCAGATGAGAATAACTTTCCCTTCCTCCCTAGACTTTCACTTCTCTTCTGTTGTCACTTGTTTGTAAGGCCTCCTCAGACAACCACATTACCTTTTTGCTTTTATTTTTCTTGGGGGTGGTTTTGGTCACCACCTCCTGTGCAATGTTAGGAACCTTCATCCATAGTTCTCAGACACTCCATCAGATCTAATCCCTTGAATCTTTCACTTCCACTGTATAACTGTAAGGGATTTAATTTAGGTCTTACCTGAATGGCCTAGTAGTTTTCCCTGCTGTCTTCAATTTAAGCCTGAATTTTGCAACAAGGAGCTCATAATCTGAGCCACAGTCATTTCCAGGTCTTGTTTTTTGCAGATTGTAACAAGCTTCTTCAGCTTTGGCTACAAGGAATATAATCTATCAGATTTTAGTGTTGACTTTCTGGTGATGGCCATGTGTAGAGTCATCTTTTGTGCTATTGGAATAGGGTGTTTGTTATGACCAGTGTGTTCTCTTGGCAAAACTCTGTTAACCCTTGCTCTGCTTCATGTTTTACTCCAAGGCCAAACTTGCCTGCTACTTCAGGTATATCTTGATTTCCTACTTTACATTCTAATCCCCTATGCTGAAACATCTTTTTTGGGTGTCCATTCTAGAAGGTCTTGTAGGTCTTCATAGAGTCATTCAACTTCAGCTTCTTTGGCATTAGTGATTTTGACATTGACTTGGATAACTGTAATATTGAGTGGTTTGCCTTGAAAATGAACTGAGTTCATTCTGTCTTTTTTGAGATTGTACCCAAGTACTGCTTTTTGGACTCTTGTTGACTATGAGGGCTACTCCATTTTCTAAGGAATTCTTTCCCACAGCATTAATTAAATATACTGTCAGCAGCTGTCCTGGGAGTTGCATACTTGTCTAAGTCCTTTTTAGAGGTCTCCAGTAGCCCTACCATAGAGCCTGCAGACTCCGGGACTGGGTCACCTCAAGTCAAACGACTAACGGGAAGGGAGCACAGCCCCACAAGTAAGCAGACAATTGGATTAAAGATTTATTGAGCATGGCCCTGCCCACCAGAGCAAGACCCAGTTTTCCCCATAGCTAGTGCCTCCTAACAGGAAGCTTGCACAAGTCTCTTATCTTCATCCATCAGAGGGCAGACAGAAGCAAGAACTATGATTTCACAGGCTTCAGATCTAAACCAACAATCATAGAAAGCTCACCAAAATGATTATGTGTATCACTGCCTTGTTTAACTCAATGACGTTATGAACTATGCCATGCAGGGCAACCCAAGATGGATAGGTAATGGTAGAGATTTCTGACAAAATGTGATCCACTGGCAAAGAGAATGGCAAACCACTTTAGTATTCTTTCCTTGAGAGTCTTATGCACAGAATGAAAAGGCAAAAAGATACTACACTGGTAGATGAGCCCCTCAGGTCTGTAGGTTTCCAATATGCCACTGGGGAAGAGTGGAGAAATAACTCTATGAAGAATGAAAAGGCTGGACCAAAGTGGAAACGATGCTCAGTTGTGGATGTGTCTGGTGGTGAAAGTAAAATTTGATGCTGTAAAGAACAATATTCCATAGGAACTTGGAATCTTAGGTCCATGAACCAGGGTAAATTGGACGTGGTCAAGCAGGAGATGGCAAGAATGAACATTGACATTTTAGAGATCAGTGAGATAAAATGAACAGGAATGGGTGGATTTAATTCAGATGACCATTACATCTACTACTGTGTGCAAGAATCCATTATCCTAATGGCATATGAATCTTCAACGACTTGACATTCTAATGTCTTAAATTTTTTGTCTATTTTATTATGCAGGTTTTGCTTTAATCTTATTAAGTTGTAAGATGTCTTTATATATTCTGGACATTCATTTATTCAGATTCAAGTTTCTGTTTCATATAGTTCTTCTACTTGCAGCACTTCTCTGAACATTTATTGTAATGCAAGTCTGCTGATAATAAATTTTCTCAGTTGTTGATGTTTTTAAAAAATTCTTCTTCTTTTTCCCTTTTATTTTTGAAAGAGATTGTCCCTGGAATACAATTCTATATTGAAGATTGTTTTTCTGTATTGAAAATTGTTTCTTTTCTTGTCCTATAAAAGATGCCAATCAATTTTGTTCTTGCTTATTTAGTTTCTGAAACATTGTTTGCTCTGTATTTAATCATTCTGTTTCTCTGTATGTAATGTGTTATTTTTCTCTGGATGCCTTTAAGATTTTGTCTTTAATTTGGATTTCTGTTCTTTGAAAATAACAAGTGTATGTGCTCACCTGCTTGGTGTTCTCTGAGGTTAGCAGTGTAGTTGAGGGCCATCCACTATTATTGCATCATTCTTGGTCTATTCATCATCACCATTTCAAATTTTCTTCCTTACTCTTTGTCTTTGCCTTCTGAGATTCTAATTAAATGTGTGTTAGATTATTTCATATTGTCTTACAGCTTTTGTATACTCTGTTCCCTCTCAATTCTACCCCTACCCAACCTTTCACCTCTCTTTGTGTTTCAGTTTGCGGAATCACTCAAATTTCCAAAGAAAGGCAATGCCAAACAATGTCAAGCTACCGCACAATTGCACTCATCTCACAAGCTAGCAAAGTAATGCTAAAAATTCTTTGAGCCAGGCTTCAACAGTATGTGAACTGTGCACTTCAAGATGTTGAAATTGGACTTAGAAAAGGCAGAAAAATCAGAGATCAAATTGCCAACATCCATTGGATCATTGAAAAACCAAGAGAGTTCCAGAAAACCATCTACTTCTGCTTTATTGACTACACCAAAGTCTTTGACTCTGTGGATCACAAAAAACTATGGAAAATTCTTAAAGAGATGGGAGTACCAGACCACCTGACCTGTTTCATGAGAAATCTGTATGCAGATCAAGAAGAAACAGAAGGGGACATAGAACAGACTGGTTCCAAATCAGGCAAGGAGTACATCAAGGCTGTATATTGTCACCCTGCTTATTCAACTTATGTGCAGAGTACATCATGTGAAATGTCGGACTGGATGAAGTACAAGCTGGAATCAAGATTACTGGGAGAAATATCAATAACCTCAGGTACGCAGATGACACCAGCCTTATGGCAGAAAGCAAAGAAGAACTAAAGAGTCTCTTGATGAAAGTGAAAGAGGAGACTGAAAAATGTGGCTTTAAACTCAACACTCAGAAAACCAAGATCAAGGCATCCCGTCCCATCACTTCGTGGCAAATAGATGGGGAAATAGTGGAAACAGTGAGGGACTTTATTTTCTTTGGCTCCAAAATCACTGCAGACGTTAACTGCGGCCATGAAATTAAAAGACGCTTGCTCCTTGGAAGAAAGGCTATGACCAACCTAGGCAACATACTAAAAAGCAGAGACATTACTTTGCCGACAAGGGTCCATCTAGTCAAAGCCATGGTTTTTCAAGTAGGCATGTATGGATGTGAGAGTTGGACTATAACGGTAGCTGAGTGCTTAAGAATTGATGCATTTGAACTGTGGTGTTGGAGAAGACTCTTGAGAGTCTCTTGTACAGCGAGGAGAGCCAACCAGTCAATCCTAAAAGAAATCAGTCCTGAATATTCATTGGAAGGACTGATGCTGCAGCTAAAACTCCAATACTTTGGCCACCTGATGTAAAGAACTGACTCACTGGGAAAGGCCCGGATACTGGGAAAGATTGAGGGCAGGAGGAGAAGGGGATGACAGAGGATGAGATGGTTGAATGGCATCACCGACACGATGGACATGGGATTAAGTAATCTCTGGGAGTTGGTGATGGACAGGGAAGCCTGGCTTGCTGCAGTTCATGGGGTCGCAAAGAGTTGGACACGACTGAGCAACTGAACTGAACTCAACTTGAGGAATCAGTATTGAGCATCTTGCAGGTTCACTGTTTCTACCCAGTCCAAGTCTGTCTCCCATACACTGATGAGTTTTTTGAGGGCATTCTTCATTTCTGTTACTGTATTTTTCCTCTGACATTTCAAATATACTCTTTCTTTTTTTTTAAATAATAATTTATTTTATTTGAAGGATAATTACTTTACAATATTGTGATGGCCTCTATCATATATCAACATGAATCGGCCATAGGCATATGTGTGGCTCCTCCATCTGAATATCCCTCCCGCCTCCTTCCCCACCTCATCCTTCCAAGTTGTCACAGAGCATTGGCTTTGGGTTCCCTGATTCATACATTAAACTCCCACTGGCTCTCTGTTTCACATATGGTATGTATATGTTTCAAAGCTATTATCTCAGATCATCCCACTCTCCCCTTCTCCCACTGTGTTCAAAAGTTTGTTTTTTATGTCTATGTCTCCTTTGCTGTCCTCTAGGTAGGACCACCATTACTATGTTTCTAGAGTCCATATATATATGCATTAATATATGACATTTGTCTTTCTCTCTTTATCTTTCTCTTTCTGACTTACTTCATTCTGTATAATAGGCTCTAGGTTCATCTACCTCATACATGTACCCCAATGTTCATTGCAGCACTATTTACAATATTTAGGACATGGAAGCAACCTAGATGTCCATCAGCAGATGAATGGATAAGGAAGTTGTGGTACATATACACATATATTACACAGTAATATGTGTCTCAGCCATTAAAATAAATGTATTTGAGTCAATTCAAATGTTCTCTTTCTTACAGTTTCCATCTTTCTCCTGACATTGCCCATCTTCTACTGCATGTTCTATACCTTTTCTATACCTTTTCAGAGTCTCTACCACATTAACTGCAGTTATTTAAAATTTTTGTTGAAAGTTCCAACATCTGGGTGACTTCTCAATCTTTTTCTTCAGCACTTTGTATTTTTAGTGAGTTGTCTATTTTTCCATTCTGTGTATCATGTATTTTGTTGTTATTGTTGTTGTCATTGTTATTGTTGCTGCTATTGAAATTTGTCATTGGGTGGATGAGGTGGCACTAGTGGTAAAGAACCCACCTGCCAATGTAGGAGACATAAGAGACATGGGTTTGATCCTTGGGTTGGGAAGATCCCCTGGAGAAGGAAATGGCTAGTCACTCCAGTGTTCTTGCCTGGAGAACCCCATGTACAGAGGAAACTTGCAGGCTACTGTCTATAGGATCATACAGAGGTGGACACAACTGAAGAGACTTAGCATGAGCACACACAGATGACAATAGTGACAAAATAATTTATTTTCTGATATGGAAACAGCCATGCCTCTTTCTAACTCTAAGGGTAGAGTCAATCTAGTTACATGATGAGGTGATTTTGGCTTTTGTTTTTTTCTATAGCTATTATTACTGCACTTCTAGCCTCAAATTCTTTCACTTTTTCCTTATATTTCTAGTGAGGACTTGGTTGCTGGAAGGTTTGCTCTGTTTTCTTATTTCATCATCACTGCTTCATGAACTCTTTCTAGACGTTTGCTACTTCCAGGACTAAAAGTAGAATGTCAGCTCTTGGTACTTGCTAGCTGAGTGTTGCAAAATCGGGATCTGCTCTGATGTCCTGATCCTGTCTCTGTCTAAGCACATGCTGTGTCCATGTGTCTTCATGGTGGGACTTTTGAAATAATAGTCCATCCTCCAGCTGTAGAAAATTGCTGATGGTCTGGACTCAGGATGATTTTCCACTCCTTTCTCAGGCATTTTTCCTATTCTCTTCTTCAGATACAAGGGGTCTTCACATGTATCTTGGTGTCAGTAGTGTTTGCTGCCCTATCCTCAGAAGATGAAGGCTTTGTTCTGTAGGAAATTTGGTTCCAAGTGGGGGTTCTTGACTTTCCTAAGGCAGCAAGGGCTCTCTTCCTCCAAACTTGCAAAATAGGGGCAGTTTCTTGAGAAAACCATCATATTCTTACTATTTTCATGTAGAGAGGAACTGAATGAATGCAGACCTCCCTGTGCCTTCTGTGGAGTGCTTCTGCACCCTGACATGACTTACATAGAGCTTTCATTATAAGTTTTAGCTGAATTCTTTCTCCATGTGTATGGAAGTGTCACTCTCCTCTGTGGTCTGCCTATCTATGCCAACATTTATACCTCCTTCCACAAGAAAGAGTCTACCTTGGGTCAGAGACTGATTAGTTTCCCCATGATCTGACACCTATGATGATTTGAAAGGAAGTTATAAGTTTTGTAGATTATCTATTTTCTATATTCTCAAGAAAACCCAAAAGTCTTTCCTTTTATATACGTTGTTATTAATCCTTACTAAAACACTGAATCTTGTTTATTATTATTATCTCCATATTATGCATAAGGAAACAGCTGTAGAGAATTTAAATCATTGCCTGTTACCTTTCAGCAACTAAATGACAAGACCCACTTCTTTGGCTTCAAGATCAGTTCATTGTATAACGTCAGCTATGCCATGGGTATAAAAATGAAAAGTAAATGTAGTGATATTTTACCATAGTCCAGGATGTCTCTTGGGTAGTCAGAAACTCTATGGATTTCAAAAAATGAACATTTCAGCTTTCCTCCCACATTGTGCTAGTGATAACAAGAAATTATGCTGAGGAAAAGGAGCCAGGCATAAATAAATATATACCATATAAGTGCATTTATATTTAGCTCCAGAGTAGAAAGAACTAGTCTCTAGTAATATAAATAATAACATCAGTGGCCTCTGGAAGGGGGAGGTGGATGAAGAATGTCTGAAAATGAAACAAGGGAAATTTATTATATGATAATCTCTTTTATATTGACTTTTAAGGTGGTTAATGATATATATTTTAAAAACTCAGGGTACTTAGTGTACATTTAAAATATGTGTATTTCATTATATATACATTTTATTTCAGTAAATTTTAGTTATACACAGATTTAAAAAAGGAGAGAAGTTAAGTGCAGGTTTTAATGATCTTGAAATATAATGAGGCCAATAGAGAATTTTACTTCTATAAAAATCTTATAATTTTAACATATTTTAATATGCATTATTTTGTTTAATCTTTACTGTACTGGGAAATGTTTATTATTATTAAGGCCATTTTACACATGAGGCCTTTTGACTAGTTCTATTGAAAGAGTTGACTATAATGTGAATTAAAATATTGCAAGTAAGACAGAAGCATTAATACTTTACTGTAATCCTCAGCTCCATATGAGAGTTTTGCAGTTCCCATGGTAGGAAAAAGAGAACATATCCACTTTCCCCTCATATTTACACAGGTAACAATGAAGATCCCACTTTCACCACAGAAACCCCCATACCCTCAGTAGATATGGAAATATTCTTGAGTAAATGTCTGCAATAAAAATGCATTATTATCATTTCCCTTTGCAATTTAAGTGATAAGAGCATTTATGGCCAATCAAACAGTTTTTCCAAAACACCATCCACACAATATGCCTGTCCTGTTATCAGGTTAATGAAAAATATTTATTTTATTATTGTATTCATTTACACACCATCTGTTACCAGAGTAACTTGATAAGACTATCTTCACACAAATTATAATAAGAAGCACTAACCCTATAATTATTCAAATAAAACATAACGTCAATAAGCTAGAGACCATTATTAAAGTAGCTCTCACATGGTCAGGCACTGAATCATAAATTATGGGTACATTCAGTGTATGCTATAATTACAGTTTATAATATGGTTTTCAGTCTTATCTTTCATTAATAGAAGGTGTTATGTTTCAGAATCCAACAGTCCCCACTGTTACTGAGTATTCACATGTCTTGTACTTTTCCCATCTGCTCAAAGGTGAATCTGTGTGCAGAGATATGTCTGATGGTGACTCATGGGCTTAAACTTCGAAGGCTCACCCATAACATATCCCACATGTGGCAACATAATTTATCTCTCAAAAGGAGCTTTCTCACCTCCAGTTCTGGCTCCCACTCTTGTTATTCCCCAGTTGCTATTTGCTCAAAATGAACTTCCTTGGGCTATTTGCTCTGTTTCTGCCTGCTGGGCTTGAGCAAGGCAAAACCCAGTGAAAGTGAGCAGTTATTCCATGTCAGGATATTGACTGCTCCCCAAGAAATCATTTCAGGAGATCCCAAGCATTTGGTGCTATCATAGGGTTTCCTTGATGGTTCAGATGGTAAAGAATCTGCCTGCAGTGCAGGAGACCCAGATTTAATCCCCAGGTCAGGGAAGATCTTCTGGAGAAGGGAACGGCTACCCACTCCAGTATTCTTGCCTAGAGAATCCAAAGGACAGAGGAGCCTGGTGGGCTATAGTCCATGGGGTTGCAAAGAGTTGGACACAACTGAGTGATTAATACTTTCAGTTTTCATAGTGTCCAGAGCCACTGGCAAATTATTTTCAGGAGAACCATATGACTTTATTTTCTAAGTAACGTTTATACTATAATTTGAAGGTATCTTTAATATAATGTCAGGGTTGAGTAGTTGCCAATTTCCTCTCTGACAGGATTGCTTATATTCTATTTACTTAAAAATCTATGTTCCATTCTGGTCTTGTAGTATAGTAAGTCATGACTCTTGAGATCACAAAGCTGGTCTTTACCCTCCTGGGTCAGAAGAAGGTAGCCAGTGCCCACTGGAATGTTAAAGCCATCTCTCCTAGTGCGATACTTAGAAATTGCACTCTGGACCAAAATCAACTTCTTGCCTTGAGTTCCTCGGTTCCAGTTAGCCTTCTCATCAATTAGTGTGGTGCTGTGAGAGAGTAGATTATGAATTCCATATCTCATTCCATATCTCATCAATTAGTGTGAGTGCTGATGAGAGAGTAAATTAAATAATAATTCTTCATTTTAATTGACCAGCTTAAACTATTACCCCTAAGAGTATAGTTTTCGAAGTTCTATATATAACTGGAATTGTTTATTGAATTAAAGAAAAAGA
The DNA here is from genome assembly GCF_019320065.1 of Cervus canadensis. Taxonomy (NCBI): domain Eukaryota; kingdom Metazoa; phylum Chordata; class Mammalia; order Artiodactyla; family Cervidae; genus Cervus; species Cervus canadensis. Next base: position 33,008,735 of record NC_057413.1, read on the forward strand.
AAGCTGCAAATCTCTGCAAGCAGAATGTATTTTCTCCTGATTCTTTCTAAGATGTTATAATCAGATACTACAGGCCATATGTAGCAATGGCAAAGCAAAAATAAAGAGTTATCCTAAAACAAACAAACAAACAAACAAAAAACATCAAACATCTGAAACCTGGTTTCAGATTGTGTTTCAGTCTCACGTTCTGGGCAATGAATAATGAAAGCGTATCCATCATTGGCTTTTCTGCCTTTATTTTTGATTGTCAGTAGTTCATTCAGGTGTGTCCCTAATGAAAGCAACACGCGATTTTTCAATGCTTTCAAAAACTTTTGTTCAAAAGCCAACATACACATGTTTTTCAAAGTCGAAGTCCTCTTTGGGTATTTGGTTGAATCTCGAGAGGTATATTCTTCACCTCTTCCATACTGTGGACACAACCATGGCATATGAGAAAAGGTACCAATTCTGAAGTGGACCTAATTTCAAGTTTCCTATCAAACTAAGTGATCTGAAATAAGGTGAATAATGTTTTTGTGTTTGAAATTCTTCTTTATAGAATGTGAAACTTCCCTGTCTCACAAGATAATTTGGGGAATGGAATGGTGTGAGACATTGTGCTCTGCAATTAATATGTATTAGACAAATGTAAGTTTTGCTATAATAGAATTAAATTTTATTTATAAATAGAAATTGTATTTATCAATCTTATTTCTAAAATTCAATTTTATTTATAAATTGATTTTTTTATAAATCTCATTCAATAGAGTGCTAGCTACCTATTCTTGTAACCATGAAGATGTGACTGTATTATCATTAACAATAATCTAACATATATTACAATTATAAATTTACCTTTTTAAGAAAAGAAACATAACCCTTCTTTAATACTTAAATGTCTTTGTGTTTTGTTTGCTTGTTGGGTTCTGTTTTTTTTGGTATGTAGTGATAGTCAGGATAGTGAAAGCTCCCAGAATTCCAGGCACTGTCAAAAGCCTCATCCCCAGGGTCGCATTCCCACAGTAAACCATCCTCTCTGGGAACAGCATTGACAGTAGTTTAAGATGGTGTCACAACTCTGGTGCCTCTTTTTGGAAAATTATAAGATGTTGTGCCCCATTCATGTCAAATTTGGTGTTAAGAGATGGCAGAAGTGCTAGTCTTACTACCAGAAAACCACTTTTCTTCTCTGTGCAATGAGAAAACAAGCCCTGTTCCTTAGAGGCGTAAGTGTCGTGATGACAGTCTGTCAATCTGAGAAGTTCAGAAAGCACCAGAATACTGAAATGGTATGTTTTCCTTCACTCTGATTTAAACTTCTGAATACTTTTCCTTTGCTTAACTGAGGGTGTTGTTTATTCGAGTTACAGTAGATGGAATAAACTTTTAAATTTACTATAGTTAAGTATTTCTAATTACATAGTTAACAACTACTAAAACACTCACACAAAGCAATCATTTTAAAAGCCTTCACAGGAAGCAACTGTAAGATGCCTAAATTTTGCTTAATTATATAGCTCATTCTTTGTCTTTCTCAAAAGAATTTTGCATGAGATAACTTCAGAAAATGATATTAATTCATCTGATGCCACAGCTATTACCAATCCTAATTTGCACTTTTCATGCTACTTTGAATATTTTACTCATGCTGAAATGTCAACTATGCAACTGAAAATGGCCCCAAAGGAACATTAGCCATTCATCTCCTTAGGTAGAATTGCCCAGTATCATCCCTGACAATATGAAATACTCTAAGACACAGGCTTGCATACTTTGTGTATTTATAGAAAATTGCAGGGGATTGAAAACCCCATTGATAACTTACACCTATTTTCAGGAGTCTCCCACACAGAGGTATACTTGTATGTGATTGCAAGTTGATACTGGTTGAGATCCATGATTTTGGAGGCTGTGGTGGCTAACTCAAATAATGCGGTGATACAAGTGCAGATACCAAGCTTCCTAAGTGATCCAGAGTCAGGAGAATACCTGAATATTCATATAAAATTCTTATGCTCCCTGGTATAGGACTCTTTAGGAAGAGGTGGCAAGAATAAACAGAAGAACTATACAAAAAAGATCTTCCGGACTCAGATAATCATGATAGTGTGATCACTCACCTAGAGCAAGACATCCTGGAATGTGAAGTCAAGTGGACCTTACGAAGCATAACTGTGAACAAAGCTAGTGGAGGTGATGGAATTCCAGTTGAATTACATCATCTGAAAAGATGATGCTGTGAAAGTGCTGCTGTACTCAATATGTCAGCAAATATGGAAAACTCAGCAGTGGCCACAGGACTGGAAAAGGTCAGTTTTCATTCCAATCCCAAAGAAAGGAAGTGCCAAACTACTGCACAATTGAATTCATCTCACATGCTAGTAAAGTAATGCTCAAAATTCTCCAAGCCAGGCTTCAGCAATACATGAACCATGAAATTCCAGATGTTCAAGCTGGTTTTAGAAAAGGCAGAGGAACCAGAGATCAAATTGCCAACATCCACTGGATCATCGGAAAAGCAAGAGTTCCAGAAAAAACATCTATTTCTGCTTTATTGACTATGCCAAAGCCTTAGACTGTGTGGATTACAATAAACTGTGGAAAATTCTGAAAGAGATGGGAATACCAGACCACTTGACCTGCCTCTTGAGAAACCTGTAAGCAAGTCAGGAAGCAACAGTTTGAACTGGACATGGAACAAGAGACTGGTTCCAAACAGGAATAGGCGTACATCAAGGATGTATATTGTCACCCTGCTTATTTAACTTATATGCAGAGTACATCATGAGAAACACTGTGGGCTGGAAGAAACACAAGCTGGAATCAAGATTGCCGGGAGAAATATCAATAACCTCAGATATGCAGGTGACACCACCCTTATGGCAGAAAGTGAAGAAGAACTAAAGAGCCTCTTGATGAAAGTGAAAGAGGAGAGTAAAAATGTTGGCTTAAAGCTCAACATTCAGAAAACTAAGGTCATGGAATCCGGTCCCATCACTTTCTGGCAAATAGATGGGGAAACAGTGGAAGCAGTGGCTGACTTTATTTTGGGGGAGCTCCAAAATCACTGCAGATGGTGACTGCAGCCATGAAATAAAAAGAAGCTACTCCTTGGAAGGAACGTTATGACCAATGTGCATATTAAAAAGCAGAGACATTACTTCGTGAACAAAGGTCTGTCTAGTCAAGGCTATGGTTTTTCCAATAGTCATGTATGGATGTGAGAGTAGGACTATAAAGAAAGCCGGGTGCAGAAGAATCGATGCTTTTGAACTGTGGTGTTGGAGAAGACTCTTGAGAGTCCCTTGGACTGCAAGGAGAGCCAACCAGTCCATCCTAAAGGAGATCAGTCCTGGGTGTTCATTGGAAAGACTGATGTTGAAGCTGAAACTCTGATACTTTGGCCAACTCATGTGAAGAACCGACTCATTGGAAAAGACCCTGATGCTGGGAGGGATTGGGGGCAGGAGGAGAAGGGGATGTCAGATGATGAGATGGCTGGATATCATCACCGACTCAATGGACATGGGTTTGGGTGGACTCTGGGAGTTGATGATGGACCGGGAGGCCTGGCTTGCTGTGGTTCATGGGGTGACAAAGAGTCAGACACGATTGAGTGACTGAACTGAATAGAACCCTTATACCAGAAGAGATTGGATTCTTCTGCTGAACTATGAAGAAATACAGTAAGTACAACAGAAGCAGGCTCACAGTCATAGAAAGCAAACTTGTGGTTACCAAAGGGAAGTGATGGAGAAGGATAAATTAAGAGTTTGGGATTAATACCTATACACCACTACGTGTATAGTAGATAATCTACATGGACCTATGGTATAGCACAGGGAACTTTACTCAGTACACTGTAATAACCTATATGGGGAAAGAATCTGAAAAAAGAGTGGATATATGTAAAACTGAATCACTTTGCTGTACCCCTGAAAGTAATACAGTATTTTAAAGCAAGTATACTCCAATATAAAATAAAATTTTAAAAAGTGCAATAAGTGAACTGGGAGTGGAAATGTATTCTTTATAAGAATGTAGTTCTATAGAAACCAGAATTCATCTCCTGCTTTCTAACTTCTTCACTTGAAAATGCCTGAAGCATGTTTTCTTAAATTCCCATAAGTGAAGCCTTCGTCTTAGGAAACTGCAGAGTCAGGACAGCTCAGTTTCTTCTGCTACTAGTTCACAGAAGAAAAGAGACATCTGAAATTAGAGCCTAGACCCCCTCCATTTATCATAGCAAAGTTAAATACCTTCCATGGGTACAGTGGGTCCTTCACATGGTCACAGCATCCAAGAGGGCCAGGTCCTGGGGTAGGACCCGAGCTGTAACAGGCACTACACAGCCTGTGGCAAGGCCTGGAGCAGGAGAGAAAAGAAAAGTTGCACTTCAAGAGGCTTTCCCAGGCCAGCAGAATTTGTAGGGGAAGATCCAATTTTTGATGAACCAGCAAATGTATTAGGACCACAGAACATGGAAGCAACAAAGAACCAGTGACTAGTAGGCAGACAAGCAATGACAACCACCGTTGTCACCATAATCACCATCTTCACTGTGTGAGGCCTGGGGCTGTCTACATTGTTCTATCAACAGGCACCAGCACCCCTCCCCCCTGCCCCAGGAGAGGAAGAGAACTGGCGGTACTGGTGGAAGAGGGGGATCACTGAGCACTCTGGAGTGCTCAGCCTGACAGTGCTGGGGATGGAACAGGAGGGCTTTGAGTCAAATGTGAAATGGAAGTGTTTAAATGAACACGACTCAGGTTTTAATTACTGAAACAAGTCTCTTTCATAACTAAAATAATTAAAATTTTATGGCTTGGGCTAAGATATTGTTAATGAACATGCCAAACACAGAAAAAAGAAAGAGCTACAGAGAGCTTTGTTGTTGTTTGGTTGCTAAATCATGTCTGAATCTTTTGAGACCCCAATGGATTGTAGTCCACCAGGCTCCTCTGTCCATGGGATTTCCCAGGCGAGAATATTGATGTGGGTTGCTATTTCCTTTTCCAGGGGATCTTCCCTACCCAGGGACCAAACCTGAGTCTCCTGTGTCTCCTTCATTGGCAGATTGATTCTTTACTACTGAGCCACCAAGAGAGCCCAAAGCAGTAGCCTTTGCAGAAAAGCTAAATATGATTGCTTTCATCAATGTATTGAGACTTTTAATTTAACCTAGTAATAAATTTTTAATATCCCAGTTAGGAATTTTGAAAGATTTTGCAAAAGTGCAATTATCATCACTTCTTTGTTCATAAATCTAGAGCATTCTTTTGCAAATGTTTTATTTATTTATTTGTATTTATCTATATAGACCCAGTTCATGTCCAACTTCATATTCATATTCATATATTGTGAGGTATCGGTGTTTTAAATCATGAAATTTAGGGATAATTTGCAATACAGCAATATTTTGGAATGGTATTTTTTGTTTTCTTTTTAAAATAACACAAACCCTGTGCTCTGTCAGGTGGTTAGGGTGACAGTTGACCATTCTGATTTTTTCTCAACTTAGGTTGAGCTGAGGCTGAGTTCACCTGTGTTCGTGGTTCAGCTGGACTGTGCAGGGAGAGCAGGGTGATGTGGTTTTCATTCACCTTATGTTTCAACTCTAGAAACATAAGGAATCCTAGAATCAAATGCCCTGATAATGTGTGAACTAAGCAGTCACTCTCTGCTGTTCTTCACCCCTGCTTCAGCCATGGATGCTAAATCTGAGTGTGTGTGTACAGAAAGAATTGTTTGGCCATTTGATTTGCTTTTGCACCTGGGCCCATCTTGACTGTGTTGCATTCTTCCTACTCAAGCCTCTTCTAGGGCTCATCTGACTTCTGTTTGTCTCTGCAAAACTGCTCCAGTGCAGGTCCAATCCTCAAGTTACACTTTGGGGCACAAAAGTTGTAGCTCCCATTACTCATATCAGAAAGGCTTGTTTTTCTCTGAACTTAAGACAACAGAGGATGAGATGGTTGAATGGCATCACTGACTCAGTGGACATGAGTCTGAGTAAACTTGGAGTTGATGATGCACAGGGAGGCCTGGCGTGCTGCAGTCCATGGGGTCGCAAAGAGTTGGACATGACTAAGCTACTGAACTGAACGGAACTGAAGTTTTTCGAGATTTTGTTGTGTTTGCTGATCTTCACTGGCTGCATAAACTACTATAGTTATTATTTCTTCATGTGTTTTTAATTATCATGAGACAAATGTCTTTCCTATTCTTCTGCATTCCAACATTTATGTCTAGGGCTATTGATAGTTATTTCATGTTTTGATTCTTCTTGCTAAAATAAATACATTTGCATTATAACTTCTACTTAAGTGATAATTTTGTTTCTTCTTTGATTCCAAAAGTTAAGTCACTTAGTTCAAATTTATGCAGTTCAGATTTATGTCTACTGCATTGATTAGAACTTCTAAAATGGAACAAAACAAAAACCTATAAAGTTAATTAACCATAGCTTATTTAATAACAGTATGCTGCGTTTTGACAACCAAACAGTGAAACTTCACTGTGCTCAACTTCCATTTTATTGGAATCAACAGAGAGAAGCCAAAAATAATTGATACATACTCTCTGATAATACCAATTAGCTAACATCGTAAAGAAAATGCTGTAAATAAGAGTGTTCTAGTCTGAGTAATGAATTATAAATTCTCAAATGGATTTTCTTATGCTTCTTCATTGACTTGAACCTTAAAAACATGCCATTAATTAAACAGGTCCTATATTGTAAATGATAATGAGAAAGAAAACCCAAAAGATAGAAACAACAAAAAAATAACAATGCATTTATCTTAACAGGAACTGTTGGCAAAGGAATCTTCTCATTCATCATTTTTCTAACCAGTCTACTTATTGGAACTCAAGTATTATTCCAAGCTATAATATATATCCCTGAAGAAGGAAATGAGAACCCACTTCAGTATTATTGCCTGGAAAAACTTATGGACTGAGGAGCCTGGCTGGCTACAGTCCATGAGGTCACAAAAAGTCAGACACGACAGAGCAACTAACAGTTTCATAATATATGGCAAGTTTTAAGAGATTTTGTAAAGGCAGGGGAAATCTTCAGAGGTAAGAGTGAACCATAAATTAGTTTATTTTTGTCTCTGCAAAAATTAAAGACACAAGAAGTACTTAAAATTCTTTTTGCTAAATATTTCATGTGAGAAATCTGGCTTCTCATTACTTTCTCACTCATTCACTTATTTATTATTTTAAATATGGATTGAATTCTTAGTACAATATCACATAGAATGCTATGTGCTGACTCTGTTGAGATGGGGAAATAACAATAGCTTCTTTCAATTAACTTATCAACTAGTAGAAGAAAAATAGATGAGAATATCTATTAATGTAACAAAATGTGCTTAAAGCAAGAAATACATAGTGATAATATAAGCATGCTGAATCGCTTCAGTTGAGTCCAACCCTGTGACCCCACTGACTGTAGCCTGTCAGGGTCCTCTGTCCATGGGATTCTCCAGGCAAGAATACTGGGGTGGGTTACCATGCTCTTCTCCAGGGGCTCTTCCCAACTCAGGAATCGAACTCAAGTCTCTTAAGTCTGCTGCATTTCAGGTGGGTTATTTAGACTACGGCCACCCGGGAAGCCCCATAGTGAGACTAGAGAAGGATCGCTGGTGGCACTGGAGGACCCAGACTCTTCTATCCATGGAATGCTCAAGGCAAGAATACTGGAGTAGGTTGCCATTCCCTCCTCCAAGGCATCTTCTAGCCCCAGGCATCAAACTCCAGTCTCTCACACTGCAGGCAGATTCTTTATGATCTGAGCCACCAGTGGGTGCTGGAGAAGACTCTTGAGAGTCCCTTGGATTGCAAGGAGATCAAAGCAGTCAATCCTAAAGGAAATCAACCCTGAACATTCATTGGAAGGACTAATGTTGTAGCTCTAATACTTTAGACACCAGATGAGAAGAGCTGACTCACTGGAAAAGACCCTGATGCTGGGAAAGATTGAAGGCAGGAGGAGAAAGAGAGGATGAGATGGTTGGATGGCATCACTGACTCAATGGACATGAGTTTGAACAAACTCTGGGAGATGATGAAGGACAAAGAAGCCTGGTTGTTGCAGTCCATGGGGTCACAAGGAGTCAGATGTGACTCAGTGACTGAACAAAAAGAGCAGCACTCTGTGTGTTGGTGAAAGAAAGTATATTAGAAAGCATTTCCACCAGAAATCCAAAGAAATCTTATATTTCTATTGAAAATTGTTTTCCTAAATATCTACCATGAAAGAGAATATTGGTGTGTAGAACACAAGTATGGGGTGAGATAAAGGTTCAGTTCAGTTCAGTCGCTCAGTTGCGTCCAACTCTTTGCGACCCCATGAATCGCAGCATGACAGGCCTCCCTGTCCATCACAAACTACCGGAGTCCACTCAAACTCATGCTTATCAAGTTGGTGATGCCATTCAGCCATCTCATCCTCTGTCGTCCCCTTCTCTTCCTGCCCCCAGTCCCTCCCAGCAGCAGGGTCTTTTCCAACGAGTCAACTCTTCTCATGAGGTGGCCAAAGTATTGGAGTTTCAGCTTCAGCATCAGTCCTTCCAGTGAACACCCAGGACTTATCTCCTTCAGGATGGACTAGTTGGATCGCCTTGCAGTCCAAGGGACTCTCAAGAGTCTTCTCCAACACCATAGTTGGAAAGCATCAATTTTTCAGTGCTCAGTTTTCTTCACAGTCCAACTCTCACATCCATATATAACTACTGGAAAAACCATAGCCTTGACCAGACGGACCTTTGTTGGCAAAGTAATGTCTCTGCTTTTTAATATGCTATCTAGGTTGGTCATAACTTTTCAAGGCTTTGGTTTTTCCAGTGGTTATGTATGGATGTGAGAGTTGGACTGTGAAGAAAGTTGAGTGCTGAAAAATTGATGCTTTTGAACTGTGGTGTTGGAGAAGACTCTTGAGAGTCCCTTGGACTGCAAGGAGATCTAACCAGTCTCTACTGAAGGAGATCAGTCCTGGGTGTTCATTGGAAAGACTGATGCTGAAGCTGAAACTCCAATACTTTGGCCACCTCATGTGAAGTGTTGCCTCGTTGGAAAAGACCCTGATGCTGGGAGGGATTGGGGGCAGGAGGTGAAGGGGACGACAGACGATGAGATTGCTGGATGTCATCATTGACTCTATGGACATGAATTTGACTAAACTCCAGGAGTTGGTGATGGACAGGGAGGCCTGACGTGCTGCGATTCATGGGCTCGCAAAGAGTCTGACACGAATGATCGACTAAACTGAACTTTCTTCCCTCTGGGTTCACAAGTCTGTTTTCTATATCTGCTTCTCCATTCTTTCCCTGCAAATATCTACGTTAATAACTTTTTTCCCCCCTCAATTCCATATATATGCATTAAGATACAATATTTGTCTTTCTTTTTTTCTGACTTATTTCGCTGTGTATAACAGGTTCTAGTTTCATCCACCTCATTAGAACTGACTCAAATTTGTTCTTTTCTAAGGTTGAATAATATTCCTTTATGAGTGTGTGTGTGTGTACCCCACAACTTCTTTATTAATTTATCTGTCAGTGGACATCTAGGTTGCTTCCATGTCCTACGTATTGTAAATAGTGCTGCCATGAACACTGGGGTACATGTTATGTGTTTCTTTCAACTGTGGTTATCTCAGGGTACATGCCCAATGGTGGTATTGCTAGGGTATATGGCAGTTTTATTCCTAGTTTTTTTAAGGAATCTCCATACTTTTCTTCTAGTAGCTGTATCAATTTACATTCACAGCAACAGTACAAGAGGGTTCCTTTTCTCAACATCTTCTCTAGCATTTATTGTTTGCAGTTTTTTTTTTTTTTTATGATAACCATTTTGATTGACATGAGGTGGTACCTTACTGTAGTTTTGATTTACATTTCTCTAATAATTGTGATGTTGAGTATCTTTTCATATGTTTATTGGCCATCTGTATATCTTCTTTGGAAAAATGTCTGTTTAGGTCTTCTGCCTACCTTTTTATTGAACTGTTTGTTTTTCTGATATTGAGCTGTATGAGCTGGTTATATACTTTGGAGTTTAATCCTTTGTTAGTTGTTTCATTTGCAATTATTTTTTTCCCACTCTGAGGATTGTCTTTTAATCTTGTTTATTCTTTCCTTTGCTGTGCTAAACCTTTTAAATTTAATTAGGTCTCATTTGCTTTTTTGTGTTTTTTCCCATTATTCTAGGAGGGAAGTCAAAGAGAATCTTGCTGTGAGTTATGTAAAAGTGTATTAACTATGTTTTCCTCAAAGAGCTTTATAGTTTCTGGTCTCATATTTAAGTCTTTAATCCATTTTGAGTTGTGTGTGTGTGCGTCTGTATTGTGTTAGGAAGTCTTCTAGTTTCATCTTTTATACATAGCTATACAGTCTTCCAAGCACCACCTATTGAAGAGGCTATGTTTTCTCCACTGTACATTCTTACATCTTTTGTCAAATACATCTTTTTGCCCATATGAGTGTGGGTTTGTTTCTTGTTCCATGTGTCCATATTTCAGTTTTTGTGCCAGTACCACACTTTCTTGATGACTGTAGTTTTGCCGTTTAGTCTGAAGTCAGCAAGGTTGATTCCTCTAGCTCTGTTTTTGTTTTTTTTTTTCCCCTCAAGAAAGCTTTGGCTATGGAGGGTCTGTTGTGTTTCCATATAAATTGTGAAATTTTTTTGTGCTAGATCTGTGAAAATATTCCATTGGTAGTTTGATAGAGATTACACTGAATCTGTAGATTCCTTTGGGTATTATAATCATTTTTACAATATTGATTTTTCCAATCCAAAAATATGGTATATCTCCCCACCTATTTGTGTCATCTTTGATTTCATTTGCGCTTTCCTGGTGGCTCTGCTGGTAAAGATTCTGCCTGCAATGCAGGAGACCTGGGTTTAATCCCTGGGTTGGGAAGATTCCCTGGAGAAGGTAAAGGCTACCCACTGCAGTATCCTAACTTGGAGAATTCCATGGACTGTATATGATTTCATTCATCAAGGTTTTCTTTTTCACATACAGCTCTTTTGTATTTTTAGGCAAATTTATTCCTAAGTATTTTATTCTTTTTGTTGCCTTGGTGAGTGAGATTGTTTCCTTAATTTCCCTTTTTGATTTTTCATTGTTAGTGTAAAGGGATGCAAGAGATTTATGTGTAGTAATTTTATATCCTGTGACATCACCATATTCATTGATTAGCTCTATCTATTTTCTGGTGGCATCTTTAGGATTTTCTACACATAGTATCATGTCATCTGCAAACAGAGAGAGTTTTACTTCTTATCCAGTCTGGATTCCATTTAAATTTTTTTTTTCTTCTCCGTTTGCTGTGGCTAGAATTTCCAAAACTATGTTGAAAAATAGTGGTGACAGTGGGAACCTTTGTCTTATGCCTGATCTTAGAGGAAATGGGTACAATTTTTCACTTTTCAGAATAATGCTTGGTGTGAGTTTGTTGTATATGACCTTTATTAAGTTGTGACATGTTCCTTCCTTCCCTACTTCTTGCCATTTTATCACAAATGTGTCTTGAATTTTGTAAGGAGCTTTCTCTGCATCTATTGAAAGAATCACATTTTAAAAAAATCTTTCAATTTGTGAATATTGTATATAACATTGTCTGATTTGCTATATTGAAGCTTCCTTGTATCTGTGGGATAAACTTGATTGATGATGATGTATGATCCTTGTAATGTGCTATTGGATTCTATTTGCCAGAATTTTGCTGAGGAATTTTTCATCTCTGTTCATATGTGATATTGGCCTGTAATTTTCTTTTCTGTGATATCTTTATCTCATTTTGGTATCAGGGTGATGGTGGTCTTGTTTTTTGGTAGTTTGTGTTTGGGAGTTTTCCTCCAGTACAGTTTTCTGGAAGAATTTGAGCAGGATAGGTGTTCAGTTCAGTTCATCACTCAGCCATGTCTGACTTTTTGTGACCCCATGAACTGCAGCACACCAGGCCTCCTTGTCCATCACCAAAACGAGTTCATTCAAACTCATGTTCATTGAGTCAGTGATGCCATCCAACCTTCTCATCCTCAGTCACCCCCTTCTCCTCCTGACTTCACTCTTTCCCAGCATCAGGGTCTTTTCAAATGAGTCAGTTCTTTGCAACAGGAGGCAAAAGTATTGGAGTTTCAGCTTCAGCTTTGGTCCTTCCAATGAATATTCAGGACTGATTTCCTTTAGGAGGGACTAGTTGGATCTCCTTCCTCTCAAAGGGGCTCTCAAGAGTCTCCAACACCACAGATCAAAAGCAACAACTCTTCCATGCTCAACTTTCTTTATGGTCCAACTAGCACATCCATACATGATTACTGGAAAATTCATAGCTTTGATTAGATGGACATTTGTTGGTAAAGTAATGTCTCTGCTTTTCAATAAGCTGTCTAGGTAGGTCATAATTTTTCTTCCAAGGAGCAAGCATCTTTTAATTTCATGGCTGCAGTTACCATCTGTAGTGACTTTAGAGCCCCCCAAAATAAAGTCTGTCACCATTTCCACTGTTTCTCCATCTACTTGCCAAGAAGTGATAGGACCAGATGACATGATCTTAGTTTTCTGAGTGTTGAGCTTTAAGCCAACTTTTTTACTCTCCTCTTTCACTTTTATCAAGAGGCTCTTTAGTTCTTCTTCACTTTCTGCCATAAGGGTGGTAACATCTGCATATCTGAGGTTATTGATATTTCTCCCAGCAATCTTGATTGCAGCTTGTGCTTCATCCAGTCCAGAATTTCTCATCATGTGCTCTGCATATAAGTTAAATAAGCATGGTGCTAATATACAGCCTTGATGTACTGCTTTCCCAATTTGGAACCAGTCTGTTGTTCCATGTCCAGTTCTATTGCTTCTTGAGCTGCATACAGATATCTCAGGAGGCAAGTAAGGTGCTCTTGTAATACCATCTCTTGAAGAATTTTCCACAGTTTGTGTGGTCCACAGAGTCAAAGGTTTTGGCTAGTCAATAAAGCAGAAGTAGATGTTTTACTGGAACTCTCTTGCTTTTTTGATGATCCAACTGATGTTGGCAACTTGATCTCTGGATCCTCTGCCTTTTCTAAATCCAATTTGAACATCTAGAAGTTCACAGTTCATGTACTGTTGAAGCCTGGCTTGGAGTATTTTGAGCATTACTTTGCTAGCGTGTTAGATGAGTACAATTGTGCAGTAGTTTGAGCAATCTTTGGCACTGCCTTTCTTTGGGATTGGAATGAAAACTGACCTTTTCCCGTCCTGTGGCCACTGCTGAGTGGTCCAAATTTGCTGACATATTGAGTGCAGCACTTTCACAGCATTATCTTCTAAGATTTGAATATCTCAACTGAAATTCCATCCCCTCCACCAGCTTTGTTTTTAGTGATGCTTCCTAAGGCGCACTTGACTTTTCATCACAGGATGTCACGCTCTAGGTGAGTGATCACACCTTTGTGATTATCTGGGTCACGAAGATCTTTTTTGTATAGTTCTTCTGTGTATTCTTGCCACCTCTTCTTAATATCTTCTGCTTCTATTAGGACCATACCATTTCTTTCCTTTATTGTGCCCATCTTTGCATGAAATGTTCCCTTTGTATCTCTAATTTTCTTGAAGATATCTCTAGTCTTTTCTATTTTATTGTTTTCCTTTATTTCTTTGCATTGATTCCTGTGAAGGCTTTCTTATCTTTCATTGCTATTCTTTAGAACTCTGCATTCAAATGGGTGTATCTTTCTTTTTTTCCTTTGCCTTTCACTTCTCTTCTTTTCATAGCTGTTTGTAAGGCGTCCCCAGACAACCATTTTGCCTTTTGCATTTCTTTTTCTTGGGGATGGTCTTGATCCTTGCCTCTTGTACAATGTCACGAACCTCATTCCATCGTTCTTCAGGCACTCCGCCTATCAGATCCAATTCCTTGAATCTCATTCTCACTTCAACTGTAGGGATTTGATTTAGCTCATACCTGAATGGTCTTGTTGTTTTCCCTACTTTCTTCAATTTAAGTCTGAGACAGACTGTGTTTGAGTGTCTCCTGATGAGGTATAGGTCAGCAGTGGACTGCTGTGGGGGAATGGGCTCTGGGTGCAGTAGACCTGGGTATGGCATAAGCCCTCTTGGAGGAGGTCACCATTAGCCCACCATAGAGCCAGGAGAACTTATGCAGGACTGAAAAAACAGACTCTTGGAGGGCACAAGCAGAATCTTGTACACACCAGGACCCAGGAGAAAGGAGCAGTGACCCCACAAGAGACTGACCCAGACTTGCCCATGAGTGTCCAGGAGTCTCTGCTGGAGGCATGGGTGGGTGGTGGCCTTCTGCAAGGGTGGGGGCACTGAGTGTAGCAGTGCATGCATGGGACCCTTTGAAGGAGGTTGCCATTATCTTCATTACTTCCACCATAGTTTGGCCTCTGGTCAAATAACAGGGAGGGAACGCAGCTCCACCCTTCAACAAAAAAACTGATGAAAGATTTACTGACCACAGCCCCACCCATCAGAACAAAACCCAGTTTCCCCCACAGTCAGTCCCTCCCATCAGGAAGCTTCCATAATACTCTTATCCTTCTCCATCAGAGGGCAGACAGACTGAAAACAAAAATCACAGAAAACTAACCAAACTTATCACATGGACCACGGCCTTGTTTAACTCAATGAAACTATGAGCCATGCTGTATAGGGCCACCCAAGACGAATGGGTCATGTTGGAGAGTTCTGACAAAACGTGGTCCACTGGAGAAGGGAATGACAAACCACTTCAGTTCTCTTGCCTTGAGAACCCCAGGGACAGTATGAAAATGCAACAAGCTAGGACACTGAAAGATGAACTCCCCAGGTTGATAGGTGCCCAATATGCTACTGGAGATCAGTGGAACTACTGGAACTAACTCCAGAAATAATGAAGAGAAGGAGCCAAAGGAAAAACAGCATCCAGTAGTGGACGTGACTTGTGATGGAAATAAAGCTCAATACTATAAAGAGCAATATTGCATAGGAACCTGGAATGTTAGGTCCATTAATCAAGCCAAATTGCAACTGGTCAAACAGGAGATGGCAAGAGTAAACATCGACATTCTGTGAATCAGCAAACTAAAATGGTGAATATAAAAGGGTGAATATAACTCAGATGATCATTATATCTACTACTGTGGGCAAGAATCACTTAAAAGAAATGGAGTAGCCATCATAGTCAACAAAAGAGTCTGAAATGCAGTACTTGGATGCAGTCTCAAAAATGACAAATGATCTTTGTTCGTTTCCAAGCCAAACCATTCAATATCATGTTAATTCAAGTCTATGCCCTGACCAATAATGCTGAAGTATCTGAAATTGAATGGCTCTATGAAGATCTACAAGACCTTATAGAATTAATACCCAAAAAAGCTGTCCTTTTCATTATAGGGGACTGGAATGCAAAAATAGGAAGTCAAGAAATACCTGAAGTAATGGGAAAATTTGGCCTTGAAGTACAGAATGAAGCAGGGCAAAGGCTAACAGAGTTTGCCAAGAGAACTAAGTGGACATAGCAAACACCCTCTTCCAAAAACACAAGGGAAGACTCTACACATGGACATCACCAGATGGTCAATACTGAAATCAGATTGATTATATTTTTTGCAGTCAAAGATGGAGAAGCTCTATACAGTCAGCGAAAACAAACCAGGAGCTAACTTGGCTCACATTAGTTCAGTTCAGTTTAGTTCAGTTCAGTCGCTCAGTCATGTCAGACTCTTTGCGACCCCATGAACCGCAGCACACCAGGCCTCCCTGTCCATCACCAACTCCTGGAGCCTACCCAAACTCATGTCCACTGAGTTGGTGATGCCACCAAGCCACCTCATCCTCTGTCGTCCCCTTCTTCTCCTGCCTCCAACCCCTCCCAGCATCAGGGTCTTTTCCAATGAGTCAACTCTTTGAAAGAGGTGGCCAAAGTACTGGAGTTTCGGCTTCAGCTCAGACCTTCCAGTGAACATCCAGGACTGATCTCC
>NC_057413.1:33025575-33124270 GCF_019320065.1 Cervus canadensis
AGAAAAAAAAAAAAAAAAACTTGAGATGATTTCATTAATTTTTTCAAATTTACCAAAGCTTGATTTGTGATCTATCCTGGAAAATGTTCCATGTGTACTTCACAAAAAAGTGAAAACTGGTTTTTGGATGATAGCCCCTGTAGGTATCAGTTAGGTACAATTGGTCCAATGTATCATTTAAAGTTTGTGTTCACTTATTATTTCTATCTGTATGATCTGTTCATTGCAGTGAGTGGGATGAAAAGTCCTTTAGTATCATTATGTTACTGTTGATTTCCTATTTAATAGTTGCTAGTGTTTGCCTTATATATTGAGATGTTCCTATTTTGGTGCATATATACATATTTATAATTGTATTTTCTACTTGGATTTATCATTATGTAGAGTTCTTTCTTGTCTCTTATAATGCTCTCTATTTTAAAGTCTTTTTTAATCTGAGTATTTCTACTCCTGCTTCCTTTTCATTCCCAATTGCAAGCATTATCTTTTCCCCAGTCCATTACTTTAGAGAAGGCAATGGCAACCCACTCCAGTATTCTTGCCTGGAAAATCCCATAGACAGAAGAGCCTGGTAAGCTGGAGTCTATGGGGTCATGAAGAGTTGGAAACGACTGAGCAGCTTCATTTTCACTTCTCACTTTCATGCATTGGAGAAGGAAATGGCAACCCACTCCAGTGTTCTTGCCTGGAGAATCCCAGGGACAACAGATCCTGGTGGGCTGCTGTCTATGGGGTCACACAGAGTTGGACATGACTGAAACGACTTAGCAGCCGCAGCAGTCCATTACTTTCAGTCTGTATGTGTCCCTATGTGTGAAGTGGGTCTCCTGTTGACAGCATATATAGGGATCTTGCTTTTGTATGCATTCAATTAATCTGTGTCTTTAGGTTTTTGCCTTTAATCCATTTACATTTAAGGTAATTATCAATGCATATGATCCTTTTCCCATTTGCTTTATTTTTGTTTTTGCTGTTGTTGGTGGTGGTCTTTTCTTTCTCTTGTGGTTCTTTTCTAGAAAAGTCCCTTTAACTTTTGTTGTAAAGTTGGTTTGGTGGTGCTGAATTCTCTTAACTTTTGATTATCTGTAAAATTTTTGATTTATCTGTCAAATCTGAATGAGATCCTTGCCGTGAGGAATAATCTTGGTTGTAGGTTTTGCCCTTTCAACAATCTAAGTATATTCTGCATTCCCTTTCTGACCTGCAGAGTTTTGGTTGAAATATCAGCTGTTAGCCTTATAAGGATCTCCTTGTATGCTATTTGTTGCTGTTCCCTTGTTACTTTTAATATTTTTTTCTTTGTGTTTAGCTCTTCTTAGTTTGATTAATATGTATCTTGACATGTTTCTCTTTGTGTCTATCCTCTATGGGTTTCTCTGGGCTTCCTGGATTTGAGTGGCTATTTCTCTTCCCATGTTAAGGAAGTTTTCAATAATTTCCTCAAATATTTTCTCATACCTTTCTTTTTATCTTTTCCTTCTGGAATCCCCTATCATTCAAATTTTGGTATGCTTAATGTTGTCCCAGAGGTCTCTGAAATGTTCCTCCTTCTTTTCACTCTTTTTCCTTTATTCTGCTCTTCTTCAGTTATTCCCACCATTCTATCTTTCATTTCACTTTTTCATTCTTCTGCCTCATTTATACTGATATTGGTTCCCTTTAGTATATTTTTAATCTCAGTAACTGAAGCAGAAGTGATTAAGAAGAGGTGGAAAGAATACACAGAACTATATATATTAAAAAAAAGTATTAATGACCTAGATAACCACAGTGTGGTTGTCACTCACCTCCACCCAGTTATTCTGGAGTGTGAAGTCAACTGGGCCTTAGGAAGAATTTCTATGAGCAAAGCTAGTGTTGGTGCTGGAATTCCAACTGAACTATTTCAAATCCTAAAAGATGTTGTTGAAGTGCTGCACTCAATATACCAGCAAAACTGGAAAATTCAACAATACATACAGGAATGGGAAAGGTCAATTTTTATTCCAATCCCAAAGAAAGGCAATTCCAAAGAATATTCAAGCTACCATACAGTTGGACTCATTTCACATGCTAGCAAGGTAATGATCAAAATTCTCAAGCTAGGCTTCAACAGTACGTGAACTGAGAACTTCCAGATGTACAAGCTAGATTTAGAAAAGGCAGAGGAACCAGAGATCAAATGGCAAACATCTGTTGGATCATAGAAAAAGCAAGGGGATGCCAGAAAAACATTTACTTCTGCTTCATTGACTACACTAAAGCCTTTAATTTTGTGGATCACAATAAACTGTGGAAAATTCTTCAAGAGATGGGAATACCAGCTCATTTTACCTATCCCCTTATTTTTTTTTTTTTTCTTTTTTATTAGTTGGAGGCTAATTACTTCACAACATTTCAGTGGGTTTTGTAATACATTGATATGAATCAGCCATAGATTTACACGTATTCTCCATCCCGATCCCCCCTCCCACCTCCCTCTCCACCCGATTCCTCTGGGTCTTCCCAGTGCACCAGGCCCGAGCACTTGTCTCATGCATCCCACCTGGGCTGGTGATCTGTTTCACCATAGATAGTATACATGCTGTTCTTTTGAAATATCCCACCCTCACATTCTCCCACAGAGTTCAAAAGTCTGTTCTGTATTTCTGTGTCTCTTTTTCTGATGTACCTATCCCCTTAAAATCCTGTATGCAGGTCAAGAGGCAAAAGTTAGAACCAGACAGGGAACAATGGACTGGTTCAAAATTTGGAAAGGAATATATCAGTGTTGTATATTCTAACTCTACTTATTTAACTTCTATGCAGATTACATCATGTGAAATCCTCAGCTGGATGAAGCACAAAGTGAAATCAAGATTGCTGGGAGAAATAACAATAAACTCAGATATGCAGATGACACCACCCAAATGGCAGAATGTGAAGAGGAACTAAAGAGCCTCTTGAAGAGGATTAAAGAGAAGATTGAAAAAAGTGGCTTAAAGACAACATTCAGAAAACTAAGATCATGGCATATGGTCCCATTACTTCATAGCAAATAGATGGGGAAGAAATGGAAACAGTGACATATTTCATTTTCTTAGACTCCAAAATTAACTGCCAACAGTGACTGCAACCATGAAATTAAAAAACATTTTCTCTTTATATGAAAAGCTATGACATAACTAGAAAGCATATTAAAAGCAGAGACATCACTTTGCTGACAAAGGTCCATATAGTCAAAGCTACGGTTTTCCCAGTAGTCTGGTATGGATGTGAGAGTTGGATCATACAGAAGGCTAAGCGTGAAAGAACTGATACTTTCAAATTATGGTGCTGGAAAGGACTCTTGAGAGTCCTTGGATAGCAAGGAGATGAAGCTAGTCTATCCTAAAGGAAGCAAACAGTGAATATTCATTGGAAGGACTGATGCTGAAGCTGAAGCTTCAATACGTTGGTCATTTGATGTGAAGAGCCGACTTGGGAAAGACCCTGATGCTGGGAAAGATTGAGGGCAGGAGGAGAGGGTTCTGACAGAGGATGAGATGGTTGGATGGAGTCACTGACTCAATGGACATGAGGTTGAGCAATCTCTGGGAGATAGTAAGGATAGGGAAGCCTGGCCTGCTGCAGTCCATGGGGTCACAAAGAGTCAGACAGGATTTAGTGACTGAAAAACAAATTATGTAATTGTCTACCTTTTATTTCTTCTGGGTCCTTGTTAAACATTTTTTGTATCTTCTTGTTCTCTGCCTCCATTCTATTCATCCGTTCCTCCATGTTATTTCCAAAATTTTGGGTCATCTTTACTATTATTACTCTGAATTCTTTTTCAGGTAGACTGCTCATTTCCTCTTCATTTGTTTGGTTTTGAGGATTTTTACCATGTTCTTTCATCTGCTGCATGTTTGTCTGTCTTTTTATTTTGTTTAATTTACTGTTTGGGGTCTTCTTTCTGTAAGCTGGAAGGTCACAGTTCCTCTTATTTGTGGGATCTGTCCCCCATGGTAGGGTCAGATAAGTGCCTTATGAAGTTTTCCTGGTTGGCAGGAGTTATGCCTATGTTCTTCTGGATACAGCTGGATCTTTTCTCTCCAAAGGGCAATGCTCTGTCCAGTAGTTTGTTTTGCAGTTTCTATAGTCTTGGTATGGCTTTGGCAGCCTTTCTGCTAATTCCTCTTTTGGTGAATGTTTGGCATGAGGCATCCGGCACTGGAACTTGCTGGCTTTTGGGTGGGTCCTGGTCCTTGTGTTGAAATTAAATGTTATTCTTATTACATGCATAATTAAATTTAAATTAGTGCATTTATCCTATTAGTTTCCTTTTTCTCAGCATTGCACATTTTGGAGGAAAACATAAGGGTGCACAGGTACACGGTGATTCAGGGGCACATTCAAGTCAAAAGCCACACAAGGGTGAGTCTGAAAGATGTTTGGGGATCAGTACTACCCAGAGCTACAAATGAACATGGTTAATAACTTCATATTCCTACAGTGCAATTTTGTACTTATAACAAGTAAATTTGTTTGGCTGAGGTAGTGCCATCAAACTTAAAATAAAAAGAAAAAATCAGTCAGGGAGAACACCATCAAGTGTCCACTTCTAAATTTTATCAAAGTTTTTATACCCATCCAGTGGAGGCTGGGGGGAGGGGTAACATACGTTGTGCAAGGAGTCAATTACAGAGAAATTACATTGAATATGAGCATCATTACATGGAAGGAATTCAAACTTGGAGGCATGTGAGTGAAGCCCAGTTGTGAAATAAGCTGCTGGTGAAAATGGACATGTGTCTATCAAAATACAGTGTTTATCTCTCAGAAGAGTGAGTCTGGCTACCTTGTAATTATTATTTTCTTTCATTTTATCCATGACTGACTTTAAAATTGCTGAGAAGTAATAATTCTAATAAAATATATTCTAAATAATTTGTCAGCTAAGAGTTAAAATGCCACTATTACCATATGATAAAAACTTCATAATAAAATGTAAGCTCCCAATGTAAATGAAATATGTTTATACAAGCTTATCTTAGTTCTTCAACAGAAATAGATGGACAAAATTGTACTTTATTTCATAGATGATATATGCATATTTTAAAAAATTCACTGAGCTAGAAAAGTCATAGATTGTTAGAAAAAAAAATATAGCATTTTATTTTCAACTGTTTTGCTTTCAGTCTATTGATCTAAGTTTTTTAAAAAGTTTTTAAAAGGTTATTTTAACTTTAAGGATTCCCTTATTAGTGTCTACATGTATACATATGTACAATTTAAATAATAAAACAATAATTCTAATGGCATCAAATTTAAACAATTGACTCAAGCTGTCTTCATCTCACATGCAAGCACAGTTCAGATGAAGTAATGTAATAAACAGCTTCCAAGGTGTACACAATCATAGAACAATACATAATGTTTAAGTTGTCCCATGTAATTGTCAATATACAAATAAATGGTTAAGGTATTAAAAGTTTAAAATGAATGTGACTTTATTCAAGATCAACAGACTCTTGAGAGTCCCTTGGACTGCAAGGAGATCCAACCAGTCCATCCTAAAGGAGATTAGTTTTGGGTGTTCATTGGAAGGACTGGTGCTGAAACTGAAACTCCAATACTCTGGCCACCTCATGCGAAGAGCTGACTCGTTGGAAAAGACCCTGATGCTGGGAGGCATTGGGGGCAGGAGGAGAAGGGGACGACAAGAGGATGAGATGGCTGGATGGCATCACCGACTTGACGGACATGAATTTGAGTAAACTCCGGGAGTTTGTGATGGACAGGGAGGCCTGGTGTGCTGTGATTCATGGGGTTGCAAAGAGTCGGACACGACTGAGTGGCTGAACTGAAATGAACTGAACAATAAATTCATTATTGCTGACATTTATGTAAACCCTGTTTATATAACAATCAGATAAATGAAAAACAGGATGAAGACAGGATTTGTTTTTTTAAAAAATAAACAATTTCTCAATTTGTTTTCAGCACTCCTATACAAATGGAATTGATTAGATCCACCTGTTCATACTTTATCTGTTACAAATTATTGAATTCAGAATAAATATTTATACACAGATCATGCATGATATATTTCAAAGTCATCTATATTAGATATTTACTCTCTATTAAATTAATTTTCAGAGTAAGTACAAACTGTGCTATTTAAAACAGACATTCCATAATTTCAATCTCATGATTTGCATTATTAGATTATCTTTATTTTCAAGAAAGAGATTAGAAAAGTAGCAGTGGGTGAAAGATGTGCCTAAAGTCAAAGGCTTGTGGTGAACAGAAAGCTATTCTAACACTTCTGGTAATACTTTCTCAGGATTGCTGCAATGAGGAAGTGAGCTTGGTCTCAACTCCAAGTTCACTAGAGCTGACTATGGGATACAGCCAGAGAGCAGAATGGGAGGGTCAGCAGGTGGAAAATCACCAACAGGATATCACAAGGGGAGAGGGCTTCTTGCGGAAGGCTAGCCAGAGTGATTGGATGTGAAGGATGATCAGATATCAAGAGCGGGGAGTCTCACTAAATTGATTTACTAGGATTTTTGCTGCAAATGGCTTAGGCAGGCCCAAGGACATGGCTTAGTCAAAAAGAGAGCTGAAAAGGCTTTCTAAAGTTGGTCAAAGGGAGAGTTTTTTATCACTTTCAAAGTCAAATTGAAGGCGATTTGATTGCTATCACTCACATACACACACAGAGAAGTCAAAGCAGGAACATGCAGAAGGCCATATATACCTTTTTAAGGCATATGAAACATATGACATGCCTGAACGTTTGAGTTCTTGTGTATCTACCTATGTAAACCAGATTAAACCCCATAATTATCAACAAGTCTCAAAAATTACTACCTAGTAAGAAAAACGAGGAGGGAAGTCTTGAGGTTTTTTTCACCATATTGACTAAAACAAGCACCTAACTGCTATGCTCAATCCCAGTTCTTTTTTGGTCCTTTCAACATCAGTATGCAATTATTTTTTTTTACTTTTTTTAGATTTTTGATAAGCATCTTCATGATGAAGTAAAGACCATATCTGGTTGTTCATATTTTTACCACCAGCACTAGTGTGGGGCTTGACTGAGGAAAATAGTTTTCCCCCTTAACGTGCTGGGGATAAGCTCCAAGACCTCCAGTGGAGGCCTGAAACTGCAGATACTACTGACTCCTATTTAAACTATGTTTTTATTCTGTATATGTATGTGTGCGTGCTCACTTGCTTCAGTCCTGTCCAACTCTTTGCAACCCTATGGACTGTAACCTTCCAGGCTCCTCTTGTTTATGGGATTCTCCAGGCAAGAATATTGGTGTGGGTTGCTATGCCCTTCTCCAGGGTATCTTCTGACCCAGGAATCAAAAGTATGTCTCCTGTGTCTCCTGCATTGCAGGCAGATTCTTTATTTACTGAGCCACCTGGGAAGCCCCTATCCTATACATGCATACCTATAATAAGATTTAATTTATAAATTAGATATGGTAAGAGAGTCAGTTCAGTTCAGTTGCTCAGTCGTGTCCAACTCTTTGTGACCCCTTGGACTGCAGCAAGCCAGGCTTCCCTGTCCATCACCAACTCCCGGACTCCACTCAAACTCATGTCCATTGAGTCTGTGATGCCATCCAATCATCTCATCCTCTGTCATCCCCTTCGCCTCCTGCCTTCAATCTTTCCCAGCACCAGAGTCTTTTCAAAGGAGTCATCTCTTCGCATCAGGTGGCCAAATTATTGGAGTTTCAGCTTCAACATCAGTCCTTCCAATGAACATTTAGGACTGATTTCCTCTAGGATGGACTGGTTGGATCTCCTGGCTGTCCAAGGGACTCTCAAGAGTCTTCTCCAACACCACAGGTAAGAGATTAACAATAGCTAATAATACAATGGAACTATTATTGTGATATACTGATGTACACATAAAAGTTATGTGAATGTAGCCTGTTTCTTAAAATACCTTATTGTACATATTTAATGTCTTTTCCATCATTAAGCAATTATAGCAAACTCTGGCCACAATCTGTGAAGTTGGAGGAGCAGCAACAAAACTTTCATCAATTTCTTTTACCTTCACAATTTCACACATTGTTCTTTAAAAATTTTTCTTCTTTCCCTATTTTTGTAAAGAACTTTGATTTTTTCATTTAAGGAAGCATTCTCTATTTTCTTTTGGATATATGCAAATTGCCAGCATCACCTCTTGTGCCTTGGAGCCAGTGATAACTAACGTAACAGGTACCTGAACGTGAGCACAGCAGGACCTTGACAGTTGGTCTGATACCTGAATCTGCTGTTGAGTGACGAAGGGCAGGTGGTGTACACAGCAGGGCTACACTGGATGGAGGGATGAGTTAGGCTCTGGTCGGGATGAAGCACGAGGGTGTGAGATTTTATTATACTACTTAGATGGCATGAATTTAAAATTTAAGAGTGATTTATTTCTGGAATTTTCCATTTAATATTTTTAGATTGCAGTTGACAGTGGTAACTGAAACCATAGAAAGTGAAGCCACAATTAATGGGAAGACTGCTGTTCAGAGATCAGGGCTACATAGGCAAATATAAGCTGCAGGATTGATGGGTTGTTTCCTTATGGTCCTGCCGCAATATGCAAATCAGTTCTAATTTATCTTTTTAAGTCCTTTGACTCAAGATTAAAATTGTTCTGGTCTCAGTCCCTTGTCTAACTTTTTGGCAAAAACAACACAAGTATTTTTGATTGACAGCCACTGAGGCTATACAGAATGGAATAGTAGAAACTTTGTACAGAAAATACAGGTGCTATTACCAAATCAGGGTGCCATGAAAGCGAAACTGAGGGATTTTCCTTTGGCTACTTCTAACAAGCTCTTGACAAGAGCAAGAGCACTGGAAGATCTGTAAGAAGTTGTTAAATTCCCTTTAATGTCTGACTCAGAATAACCAATAGCAAATTAATTAATCTTCTATTAAGAATTATATTGGCAGCACATATTTTGGAAGAATTACCTTGGATTATGTAAGAAGATGGCACATCTTTGTGTGTGTGTGTGTGTGGTTTTTTTGTTTTGTTTTGTTTTTGTTTTTTTCACCAGTTTCAGTTACTTTATTTGGGAGAGAGTGTAATTGTTTATTGTTCAGTCACTAAGTTGTGTCTGACTCTTTGTGACCTCATGAACTTCAGCATGTAGGCTTCCCTGTGCATCACTGTCTCCCAGAGTTTGCTCAAACTCATGTCAGTTGAATCAGTGATGTCATCCAACAATCTCTTCCTCTGTCACTCCCATAATGGTGTTTTTCAATGAATCGGCTCTTTGCATCAGGTGGCCAAATTACTGGAGCTTCAAGTTCATCATCAGTCCACCCAATGACTATTCAGGGTTGATTTCCTTCAGGATTGACTGGTTTGATCTCTTTGCTGTACTAGGACTCTCAAAAGTCTTCCCCAGCAGCACAATTTGAAAGCATCAGTCCTTTGGCACTCAGCCTTTTTATGTTTCAACTCTCACATCTGTACATGACTACTGGAAAAACCATAGTTTTGACTATATGGATCTTTGACAGCAAAGTAATGTCTCTGCGTTTTAATACACTGTCTAGGTTGGTTATAACTTTTCTTCCAAGGAGCAATCTACTTTTAATTTCATTCCTGCCATCACCATTCACAGTGATTTTGAAGCCCAAGAAAATAAAGTCTGTCACTGTTTCCATTCTTCCCCCATCTATTTGCCATGATGTGATGGAACCAGATGCCATGATCTTAGTTTTTTGAATGTTGAGCTTTAAGCCAGCTTTTTCTCTCTCCTCTTTCACCTTTATCAAGAGGCTCCTTAGTTCCTCTTCTCTTACTGCCATTAGGGTGGTGTCATCTGCATATTTGAGGCTGTTATTTCTCCCAGAAGTCTTGATTCCAGCTTGTGATTCATCCAGCTTGGCATTTCACATGCTGTGCTCTACATAGAAGTTAAATAAGCTGGGTGGCAATATACAGTCTTGACGCATCCCTTTCCCAATTTTGAACCAGTCTATTGTTCCATGTATGGTTCGTATTGTTACCTCTTGATCTGCACAGAGGTTTCGCAGGTGACAGGTAAGATGGTCTGGTATTCCCATCTCTTTAAGAATTTTCTACAGTTTGTTGTGATACAGTCAAAGGCTTTAGTGTAGTCAATGAAGCAGAAGTAGATGCTGTTGTGGAATTTCCTTGTGTTTTCTATGATCCGATGGATGTTGGCTATTTGATCTCTTGTTGCTCTGCCTTTTCTAAATTCAGCTTGTATATCTGGAAGTTATCAGTTCATGTAGCATTGAAGACTAGCTTGAAGAATTTTGAGCATTACCTTGCTAGCATGTGAAATGAGCACAATTATACAGTAGTTGCAACATTCTTTGGCATTGCCTTTCTTAGATATTGAAATGAAAACTGACCTTTACCAGTCTTGTGGTCACTGCTGCTTTTCAAATGTATGGACATATTGAGTGCAACACTTTACAGCATTATCTTTTAGGATTTGAAATAGCTTAGCTGGAATTCCATCATTTGCATTAGCTTTGAGTTTAAAGGTATTGGTAATTTCATAAGTGATAAGCGCTCATGTTTAACATTTTCTAACTCAGCAATAGTTCACAAATGGTAACTCCATGCATATTGTTACTTCAGGAGTTTGCATTAGATTTTCACTCTGTTAAATATTGTTTTCCTTTAAATTATATTTTTTTATTGATATCTAGTTGCCTTATAATGTTGTGTCAGTTTAAGGTGTACAACAAAGTGATTCAGTTATATATATACATATATATATTTGTATATATTTATATCTATATATTTTATATATAATATGTATAGTATTTTTCAGATTGTCTTCCCATAGAGGTTATTACAAAATATAAGTATAGCTCCCTGTGCTATACAGTGATTCCTTTTTGTTCATCTATTTTGTATATAGTAATGTGTATATTCTAATCCCAAACTCCTAATTTATCTCTCCCCTCTCCTCCCCCTTTGGTAACCATAATTTTTTCTATGCCTGTGGGTCTACTTCCACTTTGTATATAAGTTCATTTGTATCATTTAAAGATATTTTTAAATACCAGTTTTCAACTGTATTTTCCCTTAGATTGCTATTCTATGAAGGCAGGAGCTGTTTGTGCATTTCTGTAGTCTTAGCACATGCCAAAATCTGGTATAAAATAGGCACTCAAAATTACTGAATAACAAATTAAGAAATGACTGTAAGGAGTTTCTAACTACATACAGACCTTTCTAATCACTTTCCCTTATAAGAAAAGTTGTTTAAGTTTGAAATTATTATAAGCATTTTTATACAAATATGGAATCTGAAAAAGCCAATCCTGGATCTCCAAAAAAAAATCTATTATTTTTTGCTTAGGATCAATTTAAAACTCACAAAACATTTTAGGAACATGGAGATGGTGGAAGGTGTGATAGCTGATCTATGCACT
The DNA here is from genome assembly GCF_019320065.1 of Cervus canadensis. Taxonomy (NCBI): domain Eukaryota; kingdom Metazoa; phylum Chordata; class Mammalia; order Artiodactyla; family Cervidae; genus Cervus; species Cervus canadensis. The sequence continues at coordinate 33,036,970 of NC_057413.1, forward strand.
AAATCAGAAAAAGAAATCTTCACAGATAAGTCAGTGAAGATATCTACAAATACCTACAAATAATCACAGATATCTACAAAATATTTCTAGAAGTATGAGGGCTATATCTTGACTCTAATTCACCCAGTGAAGTATTTTTATTCCAAAAATAATCTTCCCTTTAAACTTTTCCTGAGAATCTATCAGTTGGAGGTTTATCTTCATTTCTCACACCTTTCCTGTTGACATCTCCACTGGGCCATACTGTTCATTCTGTTCAGAGTTTGATACCTTCTCAGTTGTCCTGCATATCGAGGCTGAGACACTTCTATTGACTCTTATAACTCTAGAATGTGGTTTTCTTGAAGGAAAATAAGCTTTCTTGCCCTAATTCATTGATGTGCCGGTTTACCACTGTACAGACACTTCTAACATCACAACTGTTTGACCGTGATGTCTTCTTGGTTAGATGAAAACCATTTCTGTGCTGGAAATCAATTTCTAGTAATAGAGTTTTGTCCTGATTAGAATTCTGATGCTAATAATTATTGGATATATGCTATTCAGAAAAAAATACTATTTTCTATCAGAATGTTTGACCTTTGTCTATAAAATAACTGCAAGAATATAAATAGCAAATCTGCTCTAGGAAATGGGAAAAAGTACAAGAATGGGTAACTTTTGACTCAGAGCAGTATTTAAAAATTATTATTTTGCTCCTTTGTTTTTGAACAGGACATGGATATACTTTTTCTGACCTAGGATAGGATATCTACCAAAAGTTTTATTTTTCTATATGCTAGATATGTTTTCTATTAAGGATCCTGGTCACCCAAATGGAGAAGTAAGGAGAAATCCAGCAGAGATTTTATTTCTAGCCTTAGTCGAGTATTAATGAAAGTTAGTATGTATTTGCTATTATATACTTATAAATGGTTATTAGATCAAAAATTCCCACTAACTCCTTATCTGGAGTATCTTGTCACTGTATTTGTAATTGGAATAGCAAGAGTAAGGATGATAAGTATCATGAACCAGAATCATAACTATTTAATGTAACCAATATGTAAACATCAATTAACACAGTGCCTAGCACCTACTGAATGTTTGATAAATATATACCAAAGGAATGAATACAGGAATGAACAATAAATGATTTTAAAAGATAAACATTTTCCTGTGTCTATAAAATGAAATATCTACACATACTGTTCAGACTATCCTTTAAACAGGCTCTCACTCCCAATCACATACCAACAGATTATATACATTTCAACACCTTTATACCCAGAATTGGACTGATAATACTAGATACTTTGTTCAGCAATGTTTGTTACTTAATAAAATATAAGGATCACACAAAGAAACACACATTGTAGCATGTGCTATATGATGCTGTTTACTTTGCCCTAAGTGTTAATGACATAGTAAGACAACATTAGCATTGTTTTGTGTAGGATGTTTAAAAAAAGGTTGGTCATTTAATAGTTATCAATAAACTAATTTTGGGAGCAGCACTTTGGGTGTAATGTTTATTTGACCTTGGGCAAATAAGCCAATCTGTACTCTCACTACACAGACAAAAGGCAGAATGTAAGAAAAATGTTACAGGGCACAAAATAAAGTGTGAGACCCAAAAAAATGGACCAGAAGGTTGGAAGAGAGGTTTTCTAGTCAAATGTTACAGATCAGGTAAATTTGAGCTACATTAGGAAAGTTTCCAGGGAAAAAGCCTTCCAGGCAGAAGAAGCAACATGTACAAAGGCACGAGATGAAGCAAAATAAAATAAAAAAACAGGAATACAAGAGAATATAAAACATATCAGAAATGCAAGAGGTCGAGTGTAAGTGGAGGGTAGCTGAGTGATGAACCAAGCTCATTATAGGCCTGGTGAGTGAGGCTAAGACACTGGATTGTGAAAAAGCTAAAGAGAAGACAGTAAGAATTTTAAAAGAAGAATGATGTATCGGATCCATATTTTAGAAAGATCTCTGGCGGCAGGGGTGTGGAGAATGCATTGGTTGAGGGGGTGGGGTGAAACACTAGGTACAGGAAAATCACTTAGAAGGCTAAAAATAACGCACTAAATAGCAGAAGAGAAGATGGGGCAGATGAGAGGGGTTAGAGTGATATTAAAAGCTATTTTGGAGGTGACCTGGTTGAAGCTATTTTGGAGGTGAACTGGTTGAACTGAAGAGGAGGGGGGGGGTGTCTTTTTTCTGAGACTGAAAGGAAGCAATGTTACAGCAAATTTGTCAATTTTGTTGTTGTGATTTTGAACTTGAAGGATGTGGAGAAATTAACTGACAACACGGCGTCAGTCAGTCCTGCCCCACTCCCTCAGGGTCTCATGCCTCAAGTTCTGTGAACCATAGTGCTGACCGGGGTAGCCCTGGGCCTGTGTGTGCACTAGGTCATGGGCCCCTTTTGTCTGTCTTAGTGTTATCAGCAGTCTTTGAAGACTACCTGCTGCTGCTCCCAGAGAAAATAAACGTGTCTGCAGTCCCCACAGCTCCTGGAATCTTCTTCCATCTTCCCGGTCACGCCTCATCTACCCAATGAACAGTGGGAGCGCAAGACAAAGGAGTTCATGGCTAATGAATTCGATTTAACTCACACATTTAAAGCTAGAGAAAGTTTACTGACAATGAGTGTGGCAAGTTGAGAAAAGGCTTAAACGAAGGGTAAAGCTTGGAAAGATGGTTGAAGGGAAAGAGTGACATCATGGGCTCAGTAAGACAAAGAGGGATTTCAAAGAACACGGAGGATTCAACTGAGACCGATTACTCTGTATTTGTCATGGTTCTGATGTACAGGGCTATGCTATTCTCTGCCCAGCAGTTACTTAATCTTTTAGTTAATGCATATATCGGAGTCAGATCATAGTGCTAATCAGGGGAGATTTTTCAGGTGATGCAGCAAGGTAAATGTGTGAGGTAGGCAGGGTTTGAGGTGTGACAATTTGTGAAAGTGATCCAGGCCATGAGGAAGGGGAGGGAGTTAGGAAGGCAAAGTGGATAAAACCTAAGGAAAGTAAATAGGTTCTGGAAATCTTGACAATGTCAAAGATCAGTCACAGAGCTAGTGCTGGAGCAATACAGAAAAGGGTGATTAACAAACAAAACATATGTGTCCTTGCTCAGATGTGGAAAAGTGTGGAGCCATAGAAATATTAAAGAAGCAGTGCATTGTTCACTTGCAAATAAGTGGTTAAAGGGTTACAAGTGATCAGAGGGAATGAAAATCAGATGTAATCCTGGAAGTCTCAGTGGAGAAAGGTACACCTGAGCTGGAAAGACAGAAAGTTAACTTAGGCAGAAGAACAAACAGAAACTATCTCTCACTCTCCTCTTTTACCTGGGAACTACAAGAAATGGTGGTGATAGGGTGCATTTGTAGGACCTGAAGTTTTTGTTAAAACAAAGAAATTCTTGAAAGACAAATAGAAGATAAAACATGAAGCATTGTTAAAGACAGAATTCAAACATTTGATTGAAAGGGCAGTGCTGTTATGTTAGAAACATTCTGATTAATAAATTTTAATAGGAGCTCCTCAAATACCTTTATCTGCCTTTTACTCAAGCTTCAGAATTATCAGTACAAAGCATCACATTTCATGAGTTTCTCAGAAGCTAAATTTCACTGTCAGTTTGATGACTTTGTACTATTTACAATAGACTCAGCATTATTCTACCTTATGGGACAATTGATTGTTAGCAGAGCCCAAATTTATGTTCACTATGACACTTCCAACTGGGAAACTGTCCTAAGAACACATTATCAATCTCATCTATTTAATTATCTGGTGAAATGTGCAACAAAACTGGCAGATTGCTTAAAAGAATACCACATTATCTGACAGTTTCAGTATCTAATATAACTTTGTTAGCTATTTTAAAGTTAAATGTAAAATTTTTTATCATAGAGGTTATATGCTATTTTGTATGTTATATGCTATTTTGTATTTGCTATGTTAGATGTATAACAAAATACATCTAACTAGATTGTTTATAGAATAATGTTATAATATGTTTTATAAATAATGCTTTATGAAAGTAGTTACTGCAAACATTTCATTTCTTTCAGTAAAAATTGAGGTAGAAAGATAATGGATAATATTTATTATTTTATACTCTAGCTTATCTTTAAAAAATCCCCTTATATTTTATGTTTAAATCTACCAAGTAAATTTAAAAAAAGGTGCAAAATTCTTAAAACCAAAACCAATTCAAAACTAGAATAAATATTCTGAGTAAAAGAAAATTCAATTAAGCCAAAAAACAACTTTTTCTCACATCAAATATAAATACGTAATCAACACTGAGTAATGAAAAACTAACCCCACAGGCTGATAATTAGAGAATTTAGTCAATTTGATTTATAACTAAAATGCAAGATAGAAAGCCAAATATAGTATGAGAAGTATATAAGTAATTTCTTATGAGCATGGATTCATTTGCTTTTTCTCGAAGAAAGTAAGGCACCATATAAAAAAGGAGAAAGGTTAATTTTCTCAAAAAGAACCTGAAAGCAGGCCTTTTACTTTGCCTTTTTTTGGGAAAATTTTAATTTAGGTAAAACTGCAAGCGTATAGACTTAAATTCTCTTGCTAGAGAAGCAGAACATCACTCTCTCATGTCAATGATGCCTACATTAGCTATTGAAATTGGGATAAAGGAAGAAAGATTAATTAAAAAAAAACTCTCTGGCTCCTCTGAATAATTTCATTTCAATACCAGACATTTATAATAGAAATATGAATATTTTGAATGGTGTTGAATTTAATAAGAAATCCCAAGGGTGACCCCCAAATGTCTATCCTGGTTAATCAATCCTGGCACCAGAGAAAACCAACCTCATAGTGTAAGCATTCTACTTTTGGGTTGCTGCTAAGTTGATAGATTCTTCTGGCTTTCGGGTTATCCTCTTTCACCCCAGGAGTTTCTGTTTGGAGGTTATTGGTGCTGGGGTTGAGGGAGCTGGTCAAAGAGGGGTTAAAGCAAAGTATATGATGGAAGACAGTCAGGAAGCTGCTGCTTCCTGCCCCACTAAATCTAGGCTTGGTGGGGCATGAAGCACGTACAATTTCTCATATTCTACTTGTGCAAAAAGAACCCACAATAGGCACAAAGTGGAATGCCTATATAAAATGAGAAAATATTTCACAAAATTAGAAAATATGGAGCTGACAAGCATCCAGATCACCACAAAATCTGGGGAAAAAACCAACATATTATTTACCTGCCTAATCTATCCTTTTATTAATATTTCAATTTTTCTACATTTTGTTGGCTGCAAAATGCTGGTTGACACTGCTAGCTTGTTCAATAAGGTAGCAAGTTGAGAGAATAAAAAAATCAATTTTGCTGTAGCATAATTGATCAAAAATTGACCAAAATAGTTTCTTATTATTGATAGTTTAACATTCCAAAAACTAAGATCATAGCATCTGGTCCCATTGCTTCATGGCAAATAGATGTGGTAAAAAGGAAACAGTGACAGACTATTTTCTTGGGCTCCAAAATCACTGAGAAAGGTGACGGCTGCCATGAAATGAAAAGATGCTTGCTCCTTGGAAGAAAAGATATGACAAACATAGTATATTAAAGCAGAGATTTCACTTTGCTAACAAAAGTCTGTATAGTCAAAGCTATGGTTTTTCCAATAGTCATGTATGGATGTGAGTTGGACTATAAAGAAAACTGAGTGCCAAAGAACTGATGCTTTCCAACTGTGGTGCCGGAGAAGATTTTTGAGAGTCCCTTGGACAGCAAGGTGATCAAACCAGTCAATCCTAAAAGAAATCAACCCTGAATATTCATTGGAAGGACTGATGCTGAAGCTGAAGCTCCAACACTTTGTCCATCTGATCCGACTCATTGGAAAAGATCCTGATGCTAGGAAAGATTGAGGGCCTGAGGAGAAGAGGGCAACAGAGGATGAGATGGTGGTTGTCATCATCAACTCAATGGACATGAGTTGAGAAAACCCTGGGAGATAGTGAAGGACAAGGAGGTCTGGCATGCTGCAGTCCACAGGATCACAAAGAGTCAGACACAACTGAGCGACTGAATAACAACAACAACAATAGATAGTTTAGAAAGTTAATTTCATCTTAACAACTCACTGGTTGCCATAAGAGGCAAGTATTTAGAACTACCATCAAAATTACTCTCACAAATGAGTTTGGAGGCCTTCTGCAGAGCTCAGGCTCCTGGCATTTCAAACTCCATTTCTCTTCCATTACCTACCTAGTTGAAAATAAATAAAACATCCTTTTTTTTTGTAAAGGATATAGGTCATAATCAGCTAGAATTTCTAAAAATAAAAAAATTCATAAGTTACATAGTAAGATATTAAATTGCATATTTTTCAAAATAGTGCCCAATTAAATAATAATATCAGTAGGACTGAGTTTTCAAACTATTATTTTGCATGAAGAATAAGAACAGTTTATTTTTTCTATTCATTTTCTCATGGGAAAATAACCAATGAAAACTGAAGGCAATATACACTAATAATTGTTAGTATATGATAGTTGTTTTTCTAAATTATTTCACTCTATTTAATAAACTCTAGGTCATCCACCTCATTAGGACTGACTCAAATGAATTCCTTTATATGACTGAGTAATATTCCATTGTATATGTGTACCATTTCTTCTTTATCCATTCATCTGTTGATGGACTTCCAGGTTCCTTCCATGTCCTCAAGTCAGTTCAGTTGTTCACTCATGTCCAATTCTTTGGACCTCATGAACTGCAGCATGCCAGGCTTCTCTGTCTATCACCAACATCCAGAGTTTGATAAAACTCATGTCCATCTAGTCAGTGATGCCATTCAAACATTACATCCTCTGTCATCCCCTTCTCCTCCTGCCTTGAAATTTGCCAGGATCTGGGTCTCTTCAAATGAGTCAGCTCTTTGCATGAGGTGGCCAAAGTACTGGAGTTTCAGCTTCAGCATCAGTCCTTCCAATGAATATTCAGGACTGATCTCCTTTAGGGTGGGCTGGTTGGATCTCCTTGCAGTCCAAGGGACTCTCAAGAGTCTTCTCCAACACCACAGTTCAAAAGCATAATTTCTTTGGCACTCAGTTTTTTTATGGTCCAACTCTCACATTCATACATGACTACTGGGAAAACCATAACTTTCACTAGATGGAATTTTGCTAGCAGAGTAATGTCTCTACTTTTTAATATGCTGTCTAGGTTGGTCATAGCTTTTCTTCCAAGGAGCAAGTTTCTTTTAATTTCATGGCTGCAGCCACATCTGGAGGGATTTTGGAGCTCATGAAAATAGTCACTGTTTCCCCATCTATTTGCCGTGAAGTGATGGGATTGGATGCCATGATCTTCATTTTTCTGAATGTTGAGTTTTAAGCCAGCATTTTCACTCTCCTCTTTCACTTTCATTAATTATTATTGTATATTGCCTTCAGTTTTCTCTTTGCTTTCTGCCATAACGGTGATGTCATCTGCATATCTGAGGTTATTGATATTTTCCCCTGCAATCTTGATTCCAGCTTGTGCTCCATCCAGTCCTGCATTTCACATGATGTATGCTGCATATAAGTTAAATAAGCAGGGTGACAATATACAGCCTTGATGTACTCTTTTCCCAATTTGGAAGCAGTCCATTGTTCCATGTCTGGTTCTAATTGCTGCTTCTTAACCTGCAAAAAGATTTCTCAGGAGGCAGGTAAGGTGGTCTGGCATTTCCATCTCTTGAAGAATTTTCCTGTGTTTGTTCTTATCTAAAGAGTAAAAGACTTTGGGGTAATCAATAAAGCAGAAGTAGATGGTTTTCTGGAACTCTCTTGCTTTTTCTATGATCCAACAGATATTGGTAATTTGATATCTGGTTTCTCTACCTTTTCTAAATCCAGCTTGAACGTCTGGAATTTCTTGGTTCATGTGCTGTTGAGGCCTGGCTTGGAGAATTTTGAGCATTACTTTGCTAATGTGTGAGATGAGTGCAATCATGCAGTAGTTTGAACATTTCTTGGCATTGCCTTTCTTCAAGATTGGATTGAAAACTGACCTTTTCCAGTCCTGTGGCCAGTGCTGAGTTTTCCAAATGTGCTGGGATATTGAGTGCAGCATCATCTTTTAGGATTTGAAGTGGGTGGTATTCCATCACTTCCACTAGCTTTGTTCATTGTGATGCTTCCTAAGGCCCACTTGACTTTGCATTCCAGGATGTCTGGCTCTAGATGACTGATCACACCATCGTGGTTATCTGGATAATTAAGATCTTTTTTGAATAGTTCTTCTGTGTATTCTTGCCACCTCTTCCTAATATCTTCTGCTTCTCTTACTTAGGTCCATACTGTTTCTGTGCTTTATTATGCCCACCTTTGCATGAAACGTTCCCTTTTTATCTCTAGTTTTCTTGAGGAGATCTCTAGTCTTTCCCATTCTATTTCTTAGCATTTATCGCCAAGGAAGTCTTTCCAAACTCTGCTTGCTATTCTTTGCAACTCTGTATTTAGATGGATATATCTTTCCTTTTCTCCTTTGCCTTTTGCTTCTCTTCTTTACTTGGCTACTTTAAGGCCTTCTCAGACAACCATTTTGCTTTTTTTGTTTCTTTTTCTTGGGGATGGTCTTGATCACTGCCTCCTAAACAATGTCATGAACCTTCATTCATAGTTATTCAAACACTATATCAGATCTAATCCCTTGAATCTGTTTGTCACTTCCACTGTATAATGGTCACGGATTTGATTTAGGTTCTACCTGAATGGTCTAGTGGTTTTCCCTACTTGCTTCAATTTAAGCGTGAATTTGGCAATAAGGAGTTCATGATCACAGTCACTCCCAGTCTTGATTGTGCTGACTGTATAGAGCTTCTTCATCTTCGGCTGCAAAGAATATAATCTATACTATTTTGGTATTGACCATCAGGTGATGCCCATGTGTAGAGTCACCTCTTATGTTGTTGGAAGAGGGTGTTTGCTATGACCAGTGCATCCTCTGGGCAAAACTCTGTTAGCCTTTACCCTGCTTCATTTTGCACTCCAAGTCAAAACTTGCATGTTATTCTAGGTATCTCTTGACTTCCTACTTTTGCATTCCAGTCCCCTATGATGAAAAGTACATCTTTTTCTGGGTGTTAGTTCTAGAATGTCTTGTAGGTCATCACTGAACCATTAAACTTCAGCTTCTTTGACATTAGTGGTTGGGGCATAGACTTTGATTACTGTGATATTGAATGGTTTGCCTTGGAAATGGACAGAGGTCATTCTGTCATTTTTGAGATTGTACACAAGTCCTGCATTTTGGACTCTTTTGTTGACTATGAGGGCTACTGCATTTCTTCTAAGGGTTTCTTGCTTACAGTTGTAAATGTAATTGTCATCTGAATTAAATTTGCCCATTCTGGTCCATAAAGTTCATTGATTCCTAAAATGCCAGTGTTCATTCTTGCCATCTCCTGTTTGACCAGTTTCAATTTACCTTGATTCATGGACCTAACATGCCAGGTTCCTATCAATATTGTTCTTTACAGCATCAGACTTTACTTTCATCAACAGTCACATCCACAAGTATTTGTTGTTTTTGCTTTGGCTCCATCTCTTCATTCTTTCTGGAGTTATTTCTCCACTGTTCTCCAGCAGCATATTGGGCACCTGGGGAGTTCATCTTTCAGTGACATAACTTTTTTCCTTTTCATATTGTTCATGGGGCTCTCAAAGGAAGAAAACTGAAGTGGTTTGCCATTCCCTTCACCAGTGGGCCACTTTTTGTCAGAACTCCCCACAATGACCTGTCAAACTTGGGTGGCACTACACAACAGGGCTCAGAGTTTCATAGTTTCCTTCCGTTTCCTAGTTGTTGTAAATAGAGCTGAAATAAACTTTGGGTTACATGTGTCTTTTTCCATTTTGTTTTCCTCAAGGTCTATGCCTAGGAGTGGGAATCTTGGGTCATACACTGGTTTTCTTCCTAATTTTTAAAGGAATCTCCTTATTATTCTCTATAGTGACTGCATCAATTTGCATTTATTCACACCCTATCCTGCATTTATTGTTTATAGATAGTTAGATGATGGCCATTCTGACCAGTTTGAGGTGACATAAATCATAGTTTTGACTTGCATTTCTCTAATAATGACTGAGGTTGAGTATCTTTTCATTTGGTTATTAGTCATGGACATGTCTTCTTTGGAGAAATGTCTGTTTTTGGTCTTCTGCACACTTTTTGATTGGGTTGTTTGTTTTTCTGGTATTGACTTGTGTGAGCTGCTTGCATATTTCTGAAATTAATCCTAGTCAGTTATTTCAGTTCATTTCAGTTCAGTCGCTGGGTCATGTTCAACTCTTTGTGACCCCATGGACTGCAGCACACCGGCCTCCCTGTCTATTGCCAACTCTCAGAGGTTACTCAACTCATGTCTATTGAGTCAGTGATGCCATCCAACCATCTCATCCTGTCATACTCTTCTTCTCCTGCCTTCAATCTTTCCCAGGATCACGTTTTTTTCGAAGGGGTCAGTTCTTCACATCAGGTGGCCAATGTATTGGAGTTTCAACATCAGTCCTTCCAGTGAATATTCAGGACTGATTTCCTTTAGGATGGCCTGGTTGGATCTCCTTGTGGTCCAAGGGTTTCTCAAGAGTCTTCTCCAACACCACAGTTCAAAAGCATCAATTCTTTGGCACTCAGCTATCTTTATAGTCCAAATCTCATATCCATACATGATTACTTGAAAAACCATAGCTTTGACTAGAAGGACCATTGGTGGCAAATTAATATCTCTGTTTTTTTAATATGTTGTCTAAGTTAGCCATAACTTTACTTCCAAGAAGCAAGCATCTTTTAATTTCATGGCTGCAATCACCATCTGCAGTGATTTTGGAGCTCCAGAAAATAAACTCTGTCACTGTTTCCACTGTATCCCTATCTATTTGCCATGAAGTGATCGGACCAGATGGCATGGTCTTAGTTTTCTAAATGTTGAGCTTTGAGCCAACTTCTTCACTCTGCTCTTGCCCTTTCATCAAGAGGCTCTTTAGTTTTTCATTTTCTGCCATAAGGGTGGTGTCATCTGCATATCTGAGGTTAATGATATTTCTCCTGGAAATCTTGATTCCAGCTTGTGCTTCATCCAGCCCAGTGTTTCTCATGACGTACTCTGCATATAATTTAAACAAGCAGGGTGACAATATACAGCCTTGAGGTACTCCTTTCCCTCTTTGGAACCAGTCTGTTGTTCCATGTCCAGTTCTAATTGCTGCTTCCTGACCTGCATACAGATTTCTCAAGTGGCAGTTCAGGTGGTCTGGCATTCCCATCTCTTGAAGAGTTTTCCAGAGTTTGCTGTAATCCACACAGTCAAAGGCTTTGGCATAGTCAATGAAGCAGAAGTAGATGTTCTTCTGGAACTCTCTTGCTTTTCAATGAACCAAGAGTTGTTGGCAATTTGATCTCTGGTTCCTCTGCCTTTTCACAATCAAGCTTGAACATCTCGAAGTTCATGGTTCCCGTACTGTTGAAGCTTGGCTTGGAGAATTTTGAGCATTACATTACTAGCATGTGAGATTAGTATAATTGTGCAGTAGTCTGAGCATTCTTTGGCATTGCCTTTCTCTGGAATTGGAATGAAAACTGACCTTTTCCAGTCCTGTGGCCACTGCTGAGTTTTCTAAATTTGCTGCCATAATGGGCGCAGCACTTTCTTTTTTTTTTTTCTTTTTTCTTTTTTTACGTATTCCCCATCCCGATCCCCCCTCCCACCTCCCTCTCCACCCGATTCCTCTGGGTCTTCCCAGTGCACCAGGCCCGAGCACTTGTCTCATGCATCCCACCTGGGCTGGTGATCTGTTTCACCATAGATAGTATACATGCTGTTCTTTTGAAATATCCCACCCTCACCTTCTCCCACAGAGTTCAAAAGTCTGTTCTGTGTTTCTGTGTCTCTTTTTCTGTTTTGCATATAGGGTTATCATTACCATCTTTCTAAATTCCATATATATGTGTTAGTATTCTGTAATGTTCTTTATCTTTCTGGCTTACTTCACTCTGTATAATGGGCTCCAGTTTCATCCATCTCATTAGAACTGGTTCAAATGAATTCTTTTTAACGGCTGAGTAATATTCCATGGTGTATATGTACCACAGCTTCCTTATCCATTCATCTGCTGATGGGCATCTAGGTGGCTTCCATGTCCTGGCTATTATAAACAGTGCTGCGATGAACATTGGGGTGCATGTGTCTCTTTCAGATTTGGTTTCCTCAGTGTGTATGCCCAGAAGTGGGATTGCTGGGTCATATGGCAGTTCTATTTCCAGTTTTTTAAGAAATCTCCACCCTGTTCTCCATAGTGGCTGTACTAATTTGCATTCCCACCAACAGTGTAAGAGGGTTCCTTTTCTCCACACCCTCTCCAGCATTTATTGCTTGTAGAACTTTTGGATAGCAGCCATCCTGACTGGCTTGTAATGGTACCTCATTGTGGTTTTTTGATTTGCATTTCTCTAATAATGAGTGATGTTGAGCATCTTTTCATGTGTTTGTTAGCCATCTGTATGTCTTCTTTGGAGAAATGTCTGTTTAGTTCTTTGGCCCATTTTTTGATTGGGTCATTTATTTTTCTGGAATTGAGCTTCAGGAGTTGCTTGTATATTTTTGAGATTAATCTTTGTCTGTTTCTTCATTTGCTATTATTTTCTCCCAATCTGAGGGCTGTCTTTTCACCTTACTTATAGTTTCCTTTGTAGTGCAAAAGCTTTTAAGTTTCATTAGGTCCCATTTGTTTAGTTTTGCTTTTATTTCCAATATTCTGGGAGGTGGGTCATAGAGGATCTTGCTGTGATTTATGTCGGAGAGTGTTTTGCCTATGTTCTCCTCTAGGAGTTTTATAGTTTCTGGTCTTACATTTAGATCTTTAATCCATTTTGAGTTTATTTTTTGTGTATGGTGTTAGAAAGTGTTCTAGTTTCATTCTTTTACAAGTGGTTGACCAGTTTTCCCAGCACCACTTGTTAAAGAGGTTGTCTTTTTTCCATTGTATATCCTTGCCTCCTTTGTCAAAGATAAGGTGTCCATAGGTTCGTGGATTTATCTCTGGGCTTTCTATTCTGTTCCATTGATCTATATTTCTGTCTTTGTGCCAGTACCATACTGTCTTGATGACTGTGGCTTTGTAGTAGAGTCTGAAGTCAGGCAGGTTGATTCCTCCAGTTCCATTCTTCTTTCTCAAGATTGCTTTGGCTATTCGAGGTTTTTTGTATTTCCATACAAATTGTGAAATTATTTGTTCTAGTTCTGTGAAAAATACCGTTGGTAGCTTGATAGGGATTGCATTGAATCTATAGATTGCTTTGGGTAGAATAGCCATTTTGACAATATTGATTCTTCCAATCCATGAACACGGTATGTTTCTCCATCTGTTTGTGTCCTCTTTGATTTCTTTCATCAGTGTTTTATAGTTTTCTATGTATAGGTCTTTTGTTTCTTTAGGTAGATATACTCCTAAGTATTTTATTCTTTTTGTTGCAATGGTGAATGGTATTGTTTCCTTAAGTTCTCTTTCTGTTTTTTCATTGTTAGTATATAGGAATGCAAGGGATTTCTGTGTGTTAATTTTATATCCTGCAACTTTACTATATTCATTGATTAGCTCTAGTAATTTTCTGGTAGAGTCTTTAGGGTTTTCTATGTAGAGGATCATGTCATCTGCAAACAGTGAGAGTTTCACTTCTTCTTTTCCTATCTGGATTCCTTTTACTTCTTTTTCTGCTCTGATTGCTGTGGCCAAAACTTCCAACACTATGTTGAACAGTAGTGGTGAGAGTGGGCACCCTTGTCTTGTTCCTGATTTCAGGGGAAATGCTTTCAATTTTTCACCATTGAGGGTGATGCTTGCTGTGGGTTTGTCATATATAGCTTTTATTATGTTGAGGTATGTTCCTTCTATTCCTGCTTTTTGGAGAGTTTTAATCATAAATGAGTGTTGAATTTTGTCAAAGGCTTTCTCTGCATCTATTGAGATAATCATATGGTTTTATCTTTCAATTTGTTAATGTGGTGTATTACATTGATTGATTTGTGGATATTAAAGAATCCTTGCATTCCTGGGATAAAGCCCACTTGGTCATGGTGTATGATTTTTTTTAATATGTTGTTGGATTCTGTTTGCTAGAATTTTGTTAAGGATTTTTGCATCTATGTTCATCAGTGATATTGGCCTGTAGTTTTCTTTTTTTGTGGCATCTTTGTCTGGTTTTGGAATTAGGGTGATGGTGGCCTCATAGAATGAGTTTGGAAGTTTACCTTCTTCTGCAATTTTCTGGAAGAGTTTGAGTAAGATAGGTGTTAGCTCTTCTCTAAATTTTTGGTAGAATTCAGCTGTGAAGCCATCTGGTCCTGGGCTTTTGTTTGCTGGAAGATTTTTGATTACAGTTTCGATTTCCTTGCCTGTGATGGGTCTGTTAAGATCTTCTATTTCTTCCTGGTTCAGTTTTGGAAAGTTATACTTTTCTAAGAATTTGTCCATTTCATCCAAGTTGTCCATTTTATTGGCATAGAGCTGCTGGTAGTAGTCTCTTATGATCCTTTGTATTTCAGTGTTGTCTGTTGTGATCTCTCCATTTTCATTTCTAATTTTGTTAATTTGGTTCTTCTCTTTGTTTCTTAATGAGTCTTGCTAATGGTTTGTCAATTTTGTTTATTTTTTCAAAAAACCAGCTTTTAGCTTTGTTGATTTTTGCTATGGTCTCTTTAGTTTCTTTTGCATTTATTTCTGCCCTAATTTTTAAGATTTCTTTCCTTCTGCTAACCCTGGGGTTCTTCATTTCTTCCTTCTCTAATTGCTTTAGGTGTAGAGTTAGTTTATTTATTTGGCTTTTTTCTTGTTTCTTGATGTAAGCCTGTAATGCTATGAACCTTCCCCTTAGCACTGCTTTTACAGTGTCCCATAGGTTTTGGGTTGTTGTGTTTTCATTTTCATTCATTTCTATACATATTTTAATTTCTTTTTTGATTTCTTCTATGATTTGTTGGTTATTCAGAAGCGTGTTATTTAGCCTCCATATGTTGGAATTTTTAACAATTTTTTTCCTGTAATTGAGATCTAATCTTACTGCACTGTGGTCAGAAAAGATGACTGGAATGATTTCAATTTTTTTGAATTTTCCAAGACCAGATTTATGGCCCAGTATGTGATCTATTCTGGAGAAGGTTCCGTGTGCACTTGAGAAAAAGGTGAAGTTGATTGTTTTGGGGTGAAATGTCCTTTAGATATCAATTAGGTCTAGCTGGTCCATTGTGTCATTTAAGGTTTGTGTTTCCTTGTTAATTTTCTGTTTGGTTGATCTATCCATAGTTGTGAGTGGGGTATTAAAGTCTCCCACTATTATTGTGTTACTATTAATTTCCTCTTTCATACTCGTTAGTGTTTGCCGCACATATTGCGGTGCTCCTATGTTGCGTGCATATATATTTATAATTGTTATATCTTCTTCTTTGATTGATCCTTTGATCATTATGTAGTGTCCTTCTTTGTCTCTTTTCACATCCTTTATTTTAAAGTCTAATTTATCTGATATGAGTATTGCGACTCCTGCTTTCTTTTGGTCTCCGTTTGCATGAAATATTTTTTTCCAGCCCTTCACTTTTAGTCTGTATGTGTCTCTTGTTTTGAGGTGGGTCTCTTGTAGACAGCATATATAGGGGTCTTGCTTTTGTATCCATTCAGCCAATCTTTGTCTTTTGGTTGGGGCATTCAACCCATTTACATTTAAGGTAATTACTGATAGGTGTGGTCCCGTTGCCATTTACTTTGTTGTTTTGGGTTCACGTTTATACAACCTTTCTGCATTTCCTGCCTAGAGAAGATCCTTTAGCATTTGTTGAAGAGCTGGTTTGGTGATGCTGAATTCTCTCAGCTTTTGTTTATCTGTAAAGCTTTTGAATTCTCCTTCATATCTGAATGAGATCCTTGCTGGATACAGTAATCTAGGTTGTAGGTTATTCTCTTTCATTACTTTCAGTACATCCTGCCATTCCCTTCTGGCCTGGAGGGTTTCTATTGGTAGATCAGCTGTTATCCTTATGGGGATCCCTTTGTGTGTTATTTGTTGTTTCTCCCTTGCTGCTTTTAATATTTGTTCTTTGTGTTTGATCTTTGTTAATTTGAATAGATGGTTGTGGTGATAATACCATGGATATTAGCCTATGGCTAAACTCAGCAACAGACACACATTAAATTGTGCAATATATTGTATATAAATTTCCCTTAATAAAACTAATAAAATAAAGTGAATGGTTAGGGCTAAGAAAAGATGACCCATTCAATGGGAGAATATATTTGCAGCTCATATCAACTGTATCCAGGTTGCATCTAAAAAAAAAAAAAAAAACAAAAAAACCAAAAAACAAAAACCTTACATTTCACTAATAAAAATACAAGTCATCCATTTCAATATGAAGAAAGAATTAAAATAAATGTCGCTCCAAAAAGAATATACAAATGGCCAGTAAGCACAAGAAGCTCAATGTCCTTAGGCCTTAGGAACTGCAAATCAAAACCACAATGAGATACCACTATATACAATTCAGATGGCTATAATTAAAAAAAAAAAAAAAGACAAAGTACCTTTTAGTGAGGATGTGGAGAAACTAGGACTCACCTTTATTGCTGGTGGAATTGTAAAAGGGACAGCCACTTTGGAAGAAAAGGCTTGGCATTTCCTCAAATTTTCATATGTTATTTATCATATATCTAAGGGCCCCTAAAAATTCATCCAAGAGAAATAAAAACATGTCCACCCAAATGTGAGTGCAAATGTGAGTTATAATGCTTATAACAGCATTATTCATAACTACCAAAATGTGGCAATAACCAAAATAACTATCAATTCATGAATGGATAAATAATAATACACAAGAGAGTTTTACTTGACGATAAAAAGCAATAAAGTTTTAATACATGTTAAACATAGGCAGGGCTTCCCTGGTGGCTCAGATGGTAAATAATACACCTGCAATTTGGGAGACCTGGGTTCAATCCCTGGACTGGGAGGGTCCCATGGAGAAGGGCATGGTAATCCATTCCAGTATTCTTGGAGGATCCTGATGGACAAAGGAACCTGGTGGGCTAGAGTCCATGGGGTCACAAAGAATCAGACATAACTGAGCAACCAAGCAAAGCATGACATAGGTAAGCATTGGAAAAAAACAAAGCTTCTATTTACAGAAGCCAGTTGAAAAACTCCACATATTTTATGATTCCATGTTTATGAAATGTATTGAACAGGAAAACTTATAGAGGTAGAATGTGGTTGCATAGGACTAAGAGGTGAGGGAATAAAGAGTGACTGCTAACAGGTACATTTGTGGAATGATGACAATGTTCTAATTGTAGATTGTGGTGATGATAATACAATTGTGTAAAAATAATAGGTTATATAGCATAATTTTGATGAGTGAATTTTATGATATGTTAACTAGATCTCAATAAAAGTATTTTTAAAAACAGCAGAATAGATTCTTGTCCCTGAGGAGAAACACCAGGTAAGCTTTCTGCAGACTGTCTGAATCCCAGTAATCTGAACACAACCTTTTATAGGAAACTATTATGCTAAATGGTATTGAAGACAGGAAATCAATTTCATATCATGGCCAAATGTGGAGATAAAAGGAAGTTGTGGTTTGTTGGCCCCTTACAAGCATTGGACTTGCTCCAAGTCAATAAATTGCACCAGCCTGCTACTTTGGTAGCACCCAATAAACTACAAAAATGCATAGTTCTCTTAAGTCTGTTCTAGCCATGTGACCTGCTTTAATCAAAGCAATATGGGGAGTAAGTAATGCTCAGCCAATTATGAGTATAAAGCTTAATAAAGCCTGAAAGTTTCTACTATAACGCTCTTGGAAACCACTGCCACGATGTAATGTAGGAACAGTCCCAGGTTCCCAGCTGAGTCTCTCAGTTCAGCTCAGTTCATTTGCTCAGTCGTGTCTGACTCTTTGTGACCCCCTGTATCGCAGCACACCAGGCCTCCCAGTCCATCACAAACCCCCGGAGTTTACTCAAACCCATGCCCATCAAGTCGGTGATGCCATCCAGCCATCTCATCCTCTGTCGTCCCCTTCTCCTCCTGCCCCCAACCCCTCCCAGCATCAGGGTCTTTTCCAATGAGTCAACTCTTTGCATGAGGTGGACAAAGTACTGGAGTTTCAGCTTCAGCATCAGTCCTTCCAATGATCACCCGGGACTGATCTCCTTTAGGATGGACTGGTTGGATCTCTTTGCAGTCCAAGGGACTCCCAAGAGTCTTCGCCAACACCAAAGTTCAAAAGCATCAATTCTTTGGTGCTCAGCTTTCTTGACAGTCCAATTCTCACATCCATACACGACCACTGGAAAAACTATAGCCTTGGCTAGATGGACCTTTGTTGGCAAAGTAATGTCTCTGCTTTTTAATAAGCTATCTAGGTTAGTCATAACTTTCCTTCCAAAGAGTAATTGTCCTTTAATTCCATGGCTGCAATCTCCATCTGCAGTGATTTTGGAGCCCCTCAAAATAAAGTCTGACACTGTTTCCACTGTCTCCCCATCTATTTCCCATGAAGTGATGGGACCAGATGCCATGATCTTAGTTTCCTGAATGTTGAGCTTTAAGCCAACTTTTTCACTCTCCTCTTTCACTTGCATCAAGAGGCTTTTTAGTTCCTCTTCACTTTCTGCCATAAGGGTGGTGTCATCTGCATATTTGAGATTATTGATATTTCTCCCGGCAATCTTGATTTCAGCTTGTGCTTCTTTCAGCCCAGCGTTTCTCATGATGTACTCTGCATAGAAATTAAATAAGCAGGGTGATAGTATGCAGCCTTGATGTACTCCTTTTCCTATTTGGAACCAGTCTGTTGTTCCATGTTGGGCCTGAATATCCAAGTATCTTTCTCATAATCATTGCTGCTGTTTAGTCACTAAGTCATGTCCAACTCTTTTTGTCATCTCATGGGCTATAGCCTGCCAGGCTCCCCCATCCATGGGATCTCCCAGACAAGAATACTGAAGAGGTTTGTCATTTCCTTCTCCAGGGGATCTTCCTAACACAGGTACTGAAATCACATCTCCTACATTGGCAGGTAGATTCTATACCCCTGAACCATCTGGGAAGCCCAACTTTCTTAGAGTAGCTGTTAGCTACTGTCTAGAGGCTCAGCTGGCAGAAAGTGAAGAGGAACTAAAAAGCCTCTTGATGAAAGTGAAAGAGGAGAGTGAAAAAGTTGGCTTAAAGCTTAATATTCGGAAAACTAAGATCATGGCATCTGGTCCCATCACTTCATGGGAAATAGATGGGGAGACAGTGGAAACAGTGTCAGACTTTATTTTGGGGGGCTCCAAAATCACTGCAGATGGAGCTTGCAGCCATGAAATTAAAAGACGCTTACTCCTTGGAAAGAAAGTTATGACCAAGCTAGATAGCATATTAAAAAGCAGAGACACTACTTCGCCAACAAAGGTCCGTCTAGTCAAGGCTATGGTTTTTCCAGTGGTCATATAGAGATGTGAGAGTTGGACTATAAAGAAAGCCGAGCGCCAAAGAATTGATGCTTTTGAACTGTGGTGTTGGAGAAGATTCTTGAGAGTCCCTTGGACTGTAAGGAGATCCAACCAGTCCATCCTAAAGGGGATCAGTCCAGGGTGTTCATTGGAAGGACTGATACTGAAGCTGAAACTCCAATACTTTGGCCACCTCATGTAAAGAGTTGACTCATTGGAAAAGACCCTGATGCTGGGAGGGATTGGGGGCAGGAGAAGGGGATGAAAGAGGATGAGCTGGCTGGATGACATCACTGACTCGATGGGCATGGGTTTGAGTAAACTCCGAGAGTTGGTAATGGACAGGGAGGCCTGGCGTGCTGCGATTCATGGGGTCGCAAAGAGTCAGATACGACTGAGCGACTGAACTGAACTGAACCACCAAGTCATGTCTGATTCTTTTGTGACCCCATGGACTGTAGCCCTCTGAACTGAACTAAACTGAACTGAAGAGTTTCTAATTAATTAAATCTTGCGTGAGAGAGAGAAATGAAGGTTAGCTCTTGGGTTTTCAAATGAGAAAATAGAATTGAAGCAAGTTGCTTTTTTCTGTTTTGTTTTTTTTTTTTTTTCACTTTAAGATTTCCATAGGATAGCTAGAAATATATTCAGAAGATAATTAGAAGTATGAGCCTAAATCTCATAAAAGAGACATGGGCTGAAATAACAGTTTGTAGTCATCATAATACAGATGTACATAAACCTATGGGGAAGACTGTGGCTGCCCAGAGAATATTAAAAGGAGAATGACCAGAGAGTTTGAAATGAAAACAAGGACAATAAAGACTTGACAGAAGACGAGTAGACAAGAGTAACAGGAGAGCCAGAGATGTATGACATCAGGCTCTGCCAAATGCATCTGAGAGAATATATAAACTAAGAGCTGTGAAATACCAACTGGATTTACAAATAATCCAATTATTGGTGACTGAAAAATGTAAATCCAGTAGGACAGTACAATTTCAATAAGGAAGCAAATACACTAATCATAGAAAATACTTCCAAGTTGCTTGGTTGGGAAGAAAAGACAAGAAGTATGGGTGTAGAGTAGCTGTAATGAGCTAGGGGGTGATGAAGGCATGCAGGCTATGACTTTGCATTGTCTGTAGAGAATTGTGACCAATAATAAAATGGACTAATCCTGTCAGAGAAGACCGCTTATCTCTACTACTTTCTACCAGCACATTGTATAGGAAAAGGCAGATGAGCAGTTAAAGAAGGGTTTATTATTTGTTTTATTTGCTGGTGTAAGAAGGAAAACACACACACCTCAGCTAGACTAAACATTATGCAGATTTTTTTCTTGCCTCTAGGCCTCACTTTTCTTAGTGCATGTATATGAGAAAAGTTGTAATTGCAAATTTTCTTTCTGTCCCTATGAGATATAAATAGTTTTAAAAGACTTTTGCTCTTCTCTCGAAACATCCCACCCTTGCCTTCTCCCACAGAGTCCAAAAGTCTGTTCTGTACATCTGTGTCTCTTTTTCTATTTTGCATATAGGGTTATCGTCACCATCTTTCTAAATTCCATATATATGTGTTAGTATACTGTATTGGTCTTTATCTTTTTGGCTTATTTCACTCTGTATAACAGGCTCCCATTTCATCCATCTCATTAGAACTGATTCAAATGAATCTTTTTAATGGCTGAGTAATATTCCATGGTGTATATGTACCACAGCTTCCCTATCCATTCATCTGCTGTTGGGCATCTAGGTTGCTTCCATGTCCTGGCTATTATAAACAGTGCTGCGATGAACATTGGGGTGCACATGTCTCTTTCAGATCTGGTTTCCTCAGTGTGTATGCCCAGAAGTGGGATTGCTGGGTCATATAGCAGCATGGTACACTGGGAAGACTCACAGGGATCGGGATGGGGAACACATGTAAATCCATGGCTGATTCATGTCAATATATGACAAAAACCACTACAATATTGTAAAGTAATTAGCCTCCAACTAATAAAAATAAATGGGGGGAAAAAAAAAAAAAGACTTTTGCTAGTTTTATAACCCAGGACTGTCTTTCATGGACCTGGAAACAATCCTTTTGAAATTTAATCACCAAGGATGATGGAGCCCTATTCCCAGTCCCTGTGGGAGGTTTGGAAGCTAAGAGAAAGGGTCTTACTTCAAGTTAAAAAGCTACCTCTTATCCTGAAGATACCAAAACGTTTATTTTTTCTTTGGGTAAGTTCAACTAGCAAATGTAGATGGCTTATAATCCTCCCACCCCAGTTCTTAAAGGCTATCATGTTCATTGTTTCAGGAGAGTTAACACTGTTTTCTGATCTCTTTCCTCTATTGCACTAGCCTTGATGAAAATTTTATTTACCTATTTAACTTCACGAGTGCAATTTCTGCTTTGACAAGAAGAAATGAAAAGAGTTTGTAGATTCAGGTGAGTGAAGAGATAATCAATAGAACAGAGTTTCACACACACACACACACACACACACACACAAACTAAATAAAAGGTATGTAGAAAGATTGACTTTAGCCTAGAGTACAGACATCCCATATTGTAATCTACAAATGTACAATCTACAAAGCTATTGTAATTCTTCCAAATGTATCTAATATTCTGCAGAACAAGAGTAGGTAATGACACTTATTCTTTGGCAAGGAAGCAGCTATTTGACATCTTTGTGTTGTGTTGACCTAAAACAAAAAGGCTACCAGTTATTTCTCCACCCAAAAATGGGTTTATTGGAGATCAATAAAAAATTGCATTTCAGGGCTGCAACCATGGCATGCCACATGTAAAAGCCCACACAGAAGGGGAAGGAGAACTGCTTTGAAAGGATGGGGGGGGGGTGGAAAGGAAGTTGGGAGAGTTATAGTAAACAAAGAGTCAATTGAGAGTCCAAACTACAGTGGCTGCTCATTATCTGAGTTGTGACTGTCTCATTGTTGAGCTCTTACCAGGCCAGACAAGAAGTTTTTCTTCTTCCTGTTGGGCTCTGCTAACATTGTAGGGTAGAGAGTTCCCCCTTCGGGGCTCCCAACTCTATTTTAATTGAGGTTTCTCTTTATTAATGTTTGCTTTTCCCCCTTTCGTTCTGGATCTTTCTCTGAAGGCATTACTGATCAAGTCTGGTTTTCCAGTTTCAATGGTTTCTTTTCCCCTCAGTTGGAAACCTGTTGAGGCTGCATTCAAGTAACAAGAAAGGAGAGCTCTCAGATACTTTTAATCTAAAGTCCATATGTCATCAAGTTCATAGACCTCAGAGGCTCGTTAAAGCATTATGTCATCACCAAAGGTTTGATGACAAACTTCCAACAAGCCTGGTCTGGACATCTTAGGAAAGCTGTCTCATCGGATGTTGTCTGTTTCAATTCTAGAAAAATGTAGTTTCAGAACAATAAAAGATGTACGGCTCCATTCAGGGTTTGGTGCTTTCTTCAGATGGGCTGTGTGGACCCAAGAGTCTGTTCCCTAGAATTTACCAGCACAAGAGGTTGTTAACAAAATTTGGCAGGGGCCTTTCCATAGAGGATTAAGTGAGTTCTACTGGAGGTGTCTTTTCCAATAGATGAAACCTCCAGATTGCAAGATGTGATGTTTAAGGTCTTCCTCTCGCAAAAGCACACTGTGAAAAGATTGTTCTACCAAAACATGATTATTTTAACAGAAGCAATTAGGCCATTACAATATTGGAGTATCTTTCCTTTTATCAGATGTGGGTCAAAAAAGACAGGAGTCAAGGGCATTAAGTGTCCAGGAACTATATCCAAGGCCAAGAGTTTATGAGTTCCAAAAGGAATCAATCTAAGATTTAGAAGGACTAACGGCAATACTTTTGGCCACAGTATTTTGGGGACTTCTACAAATTTTGCCAACTGAGTCTTAATTATGCTGTCATTGCATTCAACTAAACCAGAGATTGAGTGTGATAAGTGTAGTGAAAGTGTTGTAAAACAAGCCAAATAGCACAGATTTGTCAAAGCACCTGAGCAGTACAATGGATTTTCTATTATATGAAGTTTGAAAGGAGTTCCCCAGGTAGGGAAAACCATTTCCAAAAGGACTTTAGCCACAGAACAAGAAAGGCTTCACTCAAGTGTATAAACATACAGACCATGGCTAAAACATATTTCTATCTATGATATGTAGGAAGTTATATTAAATCCATTTGTCAGACCTCATATTGTCCACTAGGTTGTTTAAAAACTCAGACAGCAGTACTAACAGGCTTCTGTTAGTTGTACTTTGGATAAGTGGGACAAGTGAGGTAGGCAGTTTTTGTAGCCTTGTTAATGGATCCCCTATCAATACTGATTCATGAAGGCTATCATTTGGTCAATAAATCAATAGTTTAATGCATGTAAAGCAGTGATGAATGGAAATTTTAGACTCCCTGGGAAAATTAATATTTAATCCAGATTAGTTAATTAGTTAATATTTTATCCAGATTAGCGCTTTCTCTTTTTAACAGACCAGCAGTTGTTGAATTTTTATACTTGTTTTTCCTCTTCTGAGATCAATTGTTGGCTTCTTCAGCCAGTTTTTGCCTAAGTTATCATTAAGGGAAATATACTTTTGGACAATGACAGAGATTTAACTGTTGATGCTTCCTTTAAGGGTAGTATTCACTGTGAAAATGTCAGCAAGGTGACTTCTGTTAGTTTCAAGAGAGTCAAATTTAGAACACCCAGAATCTTAATAAGAGTTAAACTGATAGGTAAAAGTATTGCACCTATTAATTCCTGCACGTAGGAGCAATTTAAAGTCTTGCTTCTGCTGAAAATAAGGAAGCCACACTGGTTGAGTAATATCCAAAATCATGAACTACTCTGAAAGTATATTTACTATTGGTCTAAAAATTGGTATTTTTGGTCTTGGCTAAAGTACAAGCCCATGTAACAGTGTATAATTCCACCTATTGTGCCAAAGTAGCCATAGTTAAAAGTGCTGCCTCAACAACGTCAAAGGCAGTTGCACAAGCATAACCAGGACATTTGCTATAGTTACATGTTAAGTAAGAACCGTGAGTGAACCAGAAGTCAGCCTTACCCAAAGGAATTTTCTGCAGATCATTGGGAGGAGTCAAGAGATGATCCATCAGTGTCAAGCAGTGACTAGGTACTGAGTTGGTGAAGGACAGGAGAAGAATGGTTATTATAATGTAAAAGAGTTTCCTGAAGGCAAGTTAACCAAAGGACTTCACAGGAGGTGAGGTGGCTGACAGAGAAATGTTCAGTGTAATGAGAATTCAAGAGGATTTCTAATGTATGAGGTACAAAAGAAGGATCCTTAAAAGATTTACTTGGTGGCCTTAACCAAAAATGAAGGCACCAAGGCAAGGGAGATCGCTGTGTCCCAGCCTCTAGATGCTGGATATTAAACCCTATGGATTAATGGTGCTTCTAGTGTTTTGGGGTGAGTACCCCAAGGTTGTTCCCTTGCTATTTATATACAAAAAAGAAGAGGAAATCTGCTAACTTGGATGCCCTAGGGCAGGTAGGTACAAAGAACTCTTCTCTAAGAAATTGTTGTTGCTGCTTAGTCATGTCTGACACTTTGTGACCCCCATAGACTGCAGTATGCCAGGCTTCCCTGTCCTCTACTATCTCCCAAATTGTGCTGAAACTCGTGTCCATTGAGTCAGTGATGCCATCCAACCATCTCATCCTCTGTCACCCCTTTCTCCTTCCACCTTCAATCTTTCCCAGTATTAGGATTTTTTTCCAATGAGTTGGCACTTCACATCAGGTGGTCACATATTAGAACTTCAGCATCAGTCCTTTCAATGAATATTCAGGGTTGATACCCTTTAGGATTTACTGCATTGATCTTCTTGCTGTCCAAGGGACTCTCAAGAGTTTTCTCCAGCACCACAGTTCGAATGCATGAATTCCTCAGTGCCCAACTTTCTTTATGGTCCAACTCTCACATCCATACATGACTACTGGAAAAACCATAGCTTTGACTATATGGACTTTTGTTGGTAAAGTCATGTCTCTACCTTCTAATATACTGTCTAGGTTTGCCATATCTTTTCTTCCATGGAGCAAGTGGTTATTTTTTGTTTCTTTGTTTGTTTTAATTGCATGGCTGCAGTCACCATCTGCAGTGATTTTGGAGCCCAAGAAAATAAAATCTGTCACTTTACCATTTTTCCCCACCTATCTACCTGTCATGAATGATGGGACTGGATGCCATGGTTTCAATTTTTGAATATTGAGTTTTAAGCCAGCTTTCCCCCTCTTCTCTTTCACCTTCATGAAGGGGCTCTTTAGTTCTACTTCTTTCTGCCATTAGGGTGGTGTAATCTGCATATTTGAGGTTGTTGGTATTTCTCCCAGCAATCTTGATTCTAGCTTGTGCTTCATCCAGCCCAGCATTTTGCATGATGGACTCTGCATGTAAGTTAAACAAGCAGGGTGACAAAACACAGCCTTGACATATTTCTTTCCCAATTTTGAGCCAGTCCATTGTTCCATATACAATTCTAACTGTTGCTTCTTGACCTGTGTAGGTTTCCCAGGGGGCAAGTAAGGTGGTATGGTATTCCCATCTCTTGAAGAATTTTCCACGGTTTGTTGTGATCCACACAGTCAAAGACTTTAGCATAGTCAATGAAGCAGAAGTAGATATCTTTCTGGAATCCCCTTGCCTTTTCTATCCACACATGTTGGCAATTTGATCTCTGGTTCCTCTGACTTTTCTAAACCTAGCTTGTATATCTGGAAGTTCTTGTTTCATGTACTGTTGAAGCCTTACTTGAAGGATTTTGAGCATTACCTTTGCTAGCATATGAATGCAACTGTATGGTAGTTTGAACATTCTTTGGCATTGCCCTTCTTTGGGACTGGAATGCTACATTATCTCATTCTTCCTGTAAAACTCAGTTGGAATTGCTATTCTTTAGTAAAACAAGCGAGGTTTGACTATAAATGTGAAATTTGCAATCCAATTTCAGCAATAATCCACTAGCTCAAGAAAACCTCATGGTTGGCACTTGGTTTTGGGTTTTGGGAAATGTAAGACACTATGAAGCCTACCTGGATCTAGATGCAGTCTTTGTTATGAAATTAGATGCCCTAAATATCAAACTTGGGTTTGGGTAAGCTAGAATTTTTCCTTGGCAAGCTTATGTCCCTTTAAAACTAAAATCTTTAGCAAGTGAATACAGTCTTTCATTGAGGAGACTTGAGGGAGAGAACAGAGAAGAAAATCACCCACATATTGCATCAAAGGGAAACCCTGGCAAACTTTATGTCATCCAGATCAGTCTCTAGAATTTGTGAGAAATAAGAATCCTCAGTAAAGCCTTGAGACTTTATGTTCCAGGTGAATTTTTTCTTTTTTTTTTTTTTCTTCACAAATGAAGGCAAAAAGACATTGCCTTCATCAACTTGAATACTAAGGAATGCACTGCATACAGCAATTATAGAAAGGAATTTACCTCTGGTGGGAATTGATGCTAGTAACATGAGGGTTAGAGAACAGGGCATTGAAGGATAAAAATATTATCTATTTCTTGCAGGTCTTAGACAAACCTCCAGCCTCAACAGTTAGATTTTGTCAGCAGTGGAATAGGACTCATATAGGAATCAGTACAAGGGTCAATGAGACCTTGAGCCTTGTAGTCTTCAATTTGGGTTTTATATTTTGAAGAGATTCTTTAATTTAATTTGATTGTAGGGTGTTGATTAATTCTGGAGAGAGTTTTTGAGGGATTTATTTGCATCTTGATGGGGGGTGCTCTGTAAATTCTTCCAACACCATTTGGAGATTTTTTTTTTTTCCTTAAGGAGGGTCATAGCTGATTCAAGAGGAACAAAAAGACAAGAGTCTCCAGAATATGCTGTAGGATTGTCAGAGCAAATAAAAGGTGTCAAACTGTCATTTAATTCACCTGGTTGGTTACTTGATGACAACTGTCAACTTCTAGAATTATTCCCTTCTTTTTGGAGAAAGAAATGGTGGCATGATAATTTTCTAAGAAGTCTTAGCCTAAGAAATGAAAAAGAACCAAGAAGAAAAGGATCTAAACAAAAGTTCAGAAACAGAAACTTCTTGAAGTTCATTAGAGATTCCCACTGTTTCAACTGTTTCAGTTCTCCAAGGCAGGGCTACTTGGGGACTGAGCACTGAATGTGGCCCTGGTATTAGTTAATACTGGGAGAGATTCATCTCTGATCGGAGAATGATTTCTCTGAGCCAATTAAGAGAGGGGGTTGGTTAGAGGGCTCAAGGCACCTTAAGTGCTCACATTTGTAAGACTCTCTTGGAAGCCATTTTAACTTTAGTCAATTGTTTGCCTCAGTTAATCTTAAAATGTTACTTTGCAGAGATGCAATTTTAGTGTCCTGATGAGGTTTGGAACCCTCAAAATACCAATCAAAACAGATGTTTCATTCATTTTGGAAAATTCAGAGATATGGTTGCCCAATTTAGATTTAAGAAAGTAAGCTTGGGGACTGCAAAAGTTCCCTGTGAGCATTGATGGTCTAAATTGCCTTTGAGCAGGTTTATCCACTTAGTTATAAATGGGCATGAGAAAGGGCCACAGATTTTAAAAATAAAAGTGGTCAGTGTCTCAGGGGAGAGGGACTCAAAATATTTAAATAACTGGTATACCATTTCTCACAGGTTTTTATCTAGTGTAAAGGATAATTTTCAAACAGCCTAAACAGTTTAAACAGTCCAACTTTTTACAGGCTTAATGCCAGTCAGTTCTAATGGGACAGTCTAGTCCCAAAGGAGCCAGGCTGAAGGCTTAGCTCAGCTCTGAGGGAACAGCTTATTCCTGGGGGAGGCAAACTGAAAACTTACTAGCACAGTTCCAGTAAAACAGCTCCTGTTCCAAAACGTATGGGCTGAAGTCAAGCAAGTTCCAACTGGAACAGCTTAAGTTAAAAAATCAGTACTTGCCGACAAAACAAGGTGCTAACCAGAAAGAATGAAACCTTAAAATAGGTAAAACCTAGATAGCATTAAAACACAAAGAGAAGTTCAGATCTGAAAAAAGACTCAACCTCAAACCCCACGGCTGGTGAGAAAAGCGGAAGCATCAATGGGCTCAGTGTGTACCACACCTGTTTGCTTAACACCCTAGGCATCATCAGGGGTCCTCTCTGGCCCCCACTTGGGCTTCCACAATGCTGACCTAAAATGAATAGACTGCCAGTTATTTTTCCAGCAAAAATGGGTTTATTTGGGATCAACAAAGACTTGCAATTTGGAGTCTGCAAACATGGTGAGGTACTTTCAAGTCCTCTTGCACAAGAAGGAGAGGAGTACTCTTTTAAAGAGGGAAATAGGGAGTGGAGGTGCTGTTATAAACAAAGAGTACATTGGAGGGATTGAAAGTCTGAAGGATAGTGGCTTGTCATTGGCTGAACTGGGGCTGTCTCCTATTGACTGGTCTCTTACCAGGCAAAGAAAGGAGTCTGTTTTTTTCCTGTTGGGCTCTACTGTTATCATGGGGCAAGAGAGTTCCACCTTCTATCCTTCAGACTCTTTTTTTTTTTTTTTTTCTTTTCTCACAGAGCGAAAATTTCACTTTATTGTAACATTAATCTCACAAATAAACCCAGCACAGCCAGAAACACTGAATAGATAAAGTGCCATTGCAGGGGCCTGGTGACAAAGGAGGGAAGAATCCAGTTTATCTCCTGCATGTGCCCAGCCTGGAAAGATATTCATATTATAGAAGCACAAGGC
The DNA here is from genome assembly GCF_019320065.1 of Cervus canadensis. Lineage (NCBI taxonomy): Eukaryota > Metazoa > Chordata > Mammalia > Artiodactyla > Cervidae > Cervus > Cervus canadensis. The sequence continues at coordinate 33,066,183 of NC_057413.1, forward strand.
AGCTGACTTGCCAAACAGTCCAGCTGTAGACACTATGAGCTAAAGTACAGAAAATCTTACCAAGTGGTGACTATGCAGGGCCAGGAAATAGAAAAGTCAGGAAACATTGCTTCCTCAAATAAGCCAGGCATAGAAAGACCAAATGAAAAAAATAGTATTTTTCAAACTCCCTGTGTCTTAAATCTAATTTAAGGGAAATCTAATAAGGAATGAGAGGGTTACAGTTCTACAAAGTTAATTCCTGATACTGCCTGTCTTCAGAACTGTGACTTGCTTTGACACTCTCTTTCACACCCTCAGTCAGAGGTACAAGAGACCATTTTCTAGGATTCTGGGAAGAGCTGACCTTACCCACTTGCCAAGCCAGCCTGAGAAAAATGGAGTGTCTTTTTATTAATTTTTACAGTTTTACAGTTAGCTGCCCTGGCGGGCTTAGTTTGTAAAGAATCCTCCTGCAATGCAGGAGAATGCAATACAGGAGACCTGGGTTCGATTCCTTGGTTGGGAAGTTCCCTTGGAGAAAGAAATGGCAACCCAGTCTTCAAGTAGTCTCTTCAAGCTTTAACTTAGATAATAATGGAGGGAAAACACTAATTGATTGTTTCTTTACTTACCATTTACTCTGTTTATTTTTGTATATTTCAAAGCACTTTTTACAAAGACATGGGTAGTGTTTATCTAATTGAACTAAATCCCTACTTTTCATTAAGACATCACAGTGAAGTACCAATACCATTGTATCTTGAATAGCAAAAGATTTAATTATTGAATTAATATTTAATATTGTGCTCCTTATTCTTTAATATTAATCAATATAAGACTTGCTCATTTAAACAACAATTCTGCTCAATAAAAGGAAAAATTTTCTCATAATTAAACTTTCCAATAATGGGATCATTTGCTTCTCAAAGGAATGAAATTTCTGTTCCTGGAAGTGTCAGGAAAAGATCAAGCTTTTGATCAGTGATAGGAAGTACATTGATTTGATATTGGTCCTTCTTGCTGTTTTCCTGCCCTGTCACTGTATGCACCACTACCCCTCAACTATGCCTCCTGGATGACCCCCCAGAAGCAGAAACAGAACTAACCTGCCATCAGATCCCTGAAACAGTGCTGCTGGGAGGCTGGTCAGGCCTTCTTGAGGCCCCCCAAGCCCCAGGAGCCCCCCTGGTTCTGGTCCTTCCTAAAAGGTGTGAATTGAACACATTACATAGCTTTACTGAGTTTCAATTTATTCTTAAGTAATTTACTCATGAACTAATAAATTCAAATAAGCTAACATATAGCTTATTTTGAAAATTATAAATAAATATATGCGCAGTCAGTGTTTTATCAGTAGTTTACCACTATAAATTTATTTATGAAAGTATACTCTTTTAGGTAATTGCATAAACCAATACTCTAACTATGCTATCCAGCTTTTAAGAGACATCAGGCTTATTTCCAGCCACTGTAGATCCTAGACCATACTGTGTGTGGTACCAAGCATTCATCCTCAGTTTCCTTTCCTAGTGTTTACTAAAAGTGAAATGAAAGTGGGATTCTCCACTTTCCAGGTGTGTCTTCACTTGGTGTTATTCAAGGTTGAGCAGAAGCAAGAGCGGCAGTGACATTGCTTCTAGGATTAAGGTTCCTGTTGCCAAGAGTAGAAATGTTCACTATAGCTTGCTCTGCTGTGCTTAATCATATCCAACTCTTTGCAATCCCTTGGACTGTAGCTCACCAGGTTCCCCTGTCCATGGGGATTCTCCAGGCAAGAATACTGGAGTGGGTTTCCATGCCCTCCTTCAGGGGATCTTCCCAACCTCGGCAATAAGAGCTATACAGTCATGGTTGATGCATTACGGTAATTATACTTTATTTTTCCTTCAAGAACATACCGTAATGTCTCAGTCGCATTTCTCAGTTATGCTTTTGAATTAAGAACACACAATTCTGGCAGGAGAACAGGAGTGGTGTCAAAAAAAAAAAAAAGTAAATACCCTTTATCATTCTTAAATTATTTCTACTGAAACTATATACTCTTCCCACAATAGATACAAAACACATTGATATTCATTTAAAAATAGGAGTTGAGGCATCCTAGCCTCTCAAGAATCCAGGCGTTTGATAATAGATATGAAGTAGTGTTCAAAGAGATAACTAGTCCCATAAAAGATCAGGAAGATAATTTGCTGAAGGAGAAAATGTCCAATGGCCATTCTGTCCTTTAAAAGTAAAGTAACTATAAGAAATAATTACACTTTGGAGACCTAGCTGCATTAGATAACACACTTTTAAAACTGGAACTTGCAACTATATTTAAAGTCTCCCAATGAAGGACACAGTTGTCTCACTTTTCCCTCTTACCTTCCTAGAATTTTTCTAAGGTGAATTCCATAGGTTTGGGTACTAAAATCATTGGAACTGTGAAATGAAGTTTGACATCTCAACCTGTGTCAAGGTAGATTCTGCTATGCACCCTACCCCTAAGTAACCACTTATAGATCAGGCATGGCTATAAGCTCTTATGGATATTGTATTCTTCCTCACATGGCACCACCAGGTATGAACATACACTGATTCAATAATAATGACATCGTCCTCAAATTTCCATAGATATTTTGGTGGTGTTAATAGAAGGGGTGTAATGTCCTGTGTAAATGCTGATACTAGCTTTGTAAAATAAAATTTCTGAGGTAATATTTCAAGTTCTCAAAAGAAAAAAGCAATAAGAACCTTAATATTAATGGGCTTTATGAGAAAAGTTAAATAAACATTACAGGAGATTAAATTTGAGTTACCAGATTTTACATTTGCATGTTGGTTATCCTTGTGCTTTTCTCTTTCTCTTTCTACATTAATAGCACACATTCCACATTTGCCTTTAATTTTGTGAGCCACATATAACTGTACATCCAGCTAGTGTCATTTCATAATTTGTAATAAAATATTCACTTTTCAGTATTAACTATTCTTTTCATTTATTTGAAAAACCAAGTAATAACAAATCATAAACTGTTGAAGTTTAGGATAATTAATATTGGTATCAAGTAAATATTTTTCTTTTATTCACCTATACCATATGATATGAGTCTTCTTTACAGATATTTTTTTATACCCTATCTGCAAATATGTATTCTAGGCTTGCTTTCTCATGTATTTAAATGCATGATGGAATAATTTTACAAGAATACAATCACATCTAAAACTTTTTATTACTTTAATTTAAGATATTACTTTCTATTTAAATTGTGTCATTTGATACCAAATAGTCCTTGTCATCCATTCATTAGGGAAGGAAACTAGTAAGAGATATAAGACAGAATTCAAACTGGGATATGGTGCTCAAGAAAGATTTGAAACATTTCTAAATGAAGGGAGACACAAATTTTGATCCAGTTCACTAAACAGCTTTGCGATCTTTGGAAGAGTCATTTCCTATTAGTTAAGAGAGAAGGGAAGGCTCTTGAATATGCAAATTAACAGTACTAATTAGCTCCAGCAGCCATATATTTTAACTTTAAGTTTTGGAATTTAGCTACGGCAATAAGACCAAATCAAGTCTTGGTAATTTACATTTTTATAGTTCATCTTAAAGCAATCTACCATTGACTGTACTGCCAAGATAGGGCATCAACTAGTATGTAAAATGCTCTGCAATCTTGGCTTTGTAGCTAAGTATAATCTTGTCGATTTTCAAGATTTCTGCTTAAGCTGGTAGTATTTTTAAAAGACATATGTTTTTCTGGGCTGTTCGGTTCAGTTCAATCCTCAGTCGTGTCCGACTCATTGCGAACCCATAGGCTGCAGCACGCCTGCCCTACCTGTCCATCACCAACTCCCGGAGTTTACTCATACTCATGTCCATCAAGTCGGTGATGTCATTCAACCATCTCATCCTTTGTCTTGCCTTTCTCCTCCTGCTTTCAATCTTTCCCAGCATCAGGGTCTTTTCCAATAGGTCATACCTTCACGTCTGGTGGCCAAAGTACTGGAATTTCAGCTTCAGCATCAGTCCTTCCAATGAATATTCAGGACTGATTTCTTTTAGGATGGACGGGTTGGATCTCCTTGCAGTCCAAGGGACTCTCAAGAGTCTTCTCCAACACCACAGTTCAAAAGCATCAATTCTTGGGGGCTCAGCTTTCTTTATAGTTCAATACCTACATCCATACATGACTACTGGAATAGCCATAGCTTTGACTCAGTTCAGTTCACTTCAGTCGCTCAGTCCTGTCTGACTCTTTGCAACCCCATGGACTGCAGCATGCCAGGTCTCCCTATCCATCACCAATTCCTGGAGTTTACTCAAACTTATGTCCGTTGAGTTGGTGATGACATCCAACCATTTCATCCTCTGTCATATCTTCTCCTCCTGCCCTCAAATGAGGTCTTTTCAAATGAGTCAGCTTCTCACATCAGGTGGCCAAAGTATTAGAGTTTCAGCTTCGACATCAGTCCTTCCAATGAATATTCAGGGCTGATAAATAAATAAATAAATAAATAAATAAATATAGCTTTGACTAGACGGACTTTGTTGGCAAAGTAATGTCTCTGATTTTTAATATGTTGTCTAGGTTGGTCATAATTTTTCTCCCAAGGAGCAAGAGTTTTTAATTTCATGATTGCAGTCACCATCTGAAGTGATTTTGGAGCCCAAGAAAATTAAGTCTCTCACTGTTTCCATTGTTTCCCCATCTATTTGTCATGAAGTGATGGGACCAGATGCCATGAACTTAGTTTTCTGAATGTTGAGTTTTAAGTTAACTTTTACACTCTCCTCTTTCACTTTTATCAAGAGGCTCTTTAGTTCCTCTTCACTTTCTGCCATAAGGGTGATGTCACCTGCATATCTGAGGTTATTGATATTTCTCCCAACAATCTTGATTCCAGCTTGTGCTTCATTCAGACCAGCATTTTGAATGATGTACTCTGCATACAAGTTAAATAAGCAGGGTGACAATATACAGCCTTGACATACTCCTTTCCCAATTTGGAACCAGTCTGTTGTTCCATGTCCAGTTCTAACTGTTGCTTTTTGGCCTGCATACAGATTTCTCAGGAGGCAGGTCAGATGGTCTGGTATTTGCATCTCTTTCAGAATTTTCCACAGTTTGTTGTGATCCACACAGTCAAAGGCTTTGGGGTAGTCAATAAAGCAGAGTAGATGGTTTTCTGGAACTCTCTTGCTTTTTCAATGATCTAATGGATGTTGGCAATTTGATCTCTGGTTCCTCTCCCTTTCCTAAATCCAGCTTGAACATCTGGAAGTTCATGGTTCACAGACTGTTGAAGTCTGGCATGGAGAATTTTGTACATTACTTTGCTAGAGTGTGAGATGAGTGCAATTGGGTGGTAGTTTGAACATTCTTTGGCATTGCCCTTCTTTGGGTTTGGAAAGAAAACTGACCTTTTCCAGTCCTGTGGCCACTGCTGACTTTTCCAAATTTGCTGGCATATTGAGTGCAGCACTTTCACAGCATCATCTTTTAGGATTTGAAATAGCTCAACTGGAATTCCATCACCTACACTAGCTTTGTTTGGAGTGATGCTAAGTGATCCTACCGCCCTCTTGACTTCACATTCCAGAATGTCTGGCTCTAGGGGGAGTGATCACACCATCCTGGTTATCTGGGTCTTGACGGTCCATTTTGTATAGTTCTTCTGGGTATTCTTGCTGCCTCTTCTTAATATCTTCTGTTAGGTCCACACCATTTCTGTCCTTTATTGTGCCCATCTTTGAATGAAATTTTCCCTTGGTATATCTAATTTTTTAAAAAAGATCTCTACTCTTTCCCATTCTGTTGTTTTCCTCTATTTCTTTTCTTTGATTACTGAAGAAGGCTTTCTTATCTCTCCTTGCTATTCTTTGGAACTCTGCATTGAGATGGATCTATCTTTCCTTTTCTCCTTTGCCTTTAGCTTCCCTTCTTTTCTCAGCTATTTGTAAGGCCTCCTCAGAAAACCATCTTGCCTTTTAGCATTTCTTTTTCTTGGGGATGGTCTTGATCACTGCCTCTTGTACAATGTCACAAAGTTCCATTCATATTTCTTCAGGCATTTTGACTTTCAGATGTAATCACTGGAATCTATTTGTCACTTCCACTGTATTATCATAAGGGATTTGATTTAGATGGTCTATTGGCCTAATGGTCTAAATGGTCTATTGGTTTTCACTACTTTCTTCTATTTACCTCTCAATTTGGCAATAAGGAGTTCATCATCTGAGCCACAGTCAGCTCCTGATTTTGTTTTTTGCTAACTTTATACAGCTTCTCCATCTTTGGGTGCAAAGAATATAATCAGTCTGATTTCAGTAGTGACCATCTGGTGATGTCCATGTGTAGAGTCTTCTCTTGTCTTGTTGGAAGATGGTGTTTGTTATGACCAGTGTGTTCTCTTGGCAAAACTCTGTGAGCCTTTGACCTGTTTCATTTTGTACTCTAAGACCAAATTTGCCTGTCACTCCAGGTATCTCTTGACTCCTTACTTTTGCATTCCAGTCCCCTACAATGAAAAGGATATCTTTTTTGGGTGCTAGTTCCAGAAGGTTTTTTACATCTTCATAAAGCCATTCAACTTCAGCCTCTTCAGCATTACTGGTTGCGGCATAGACTTGGATTACTGTGATGTTAAATGGCTTGCCTTGGAAATGAACAGAGATCATTTTGTCATTTTGGGGACTGCAACCAAGTACTGCATTTGGACTCTTCTGTTGACTATGATGGCTATTCCATTTCTTCTAAGTGATTCCTGCCCACAGCAGTAGATATAATGGTCATTTGAGTAAATTCAACATCCCAGTCCTTTTTAGTTCATTGATTCCTGGAATGACAATATTCACTCTTGCCATTTCCTGTTTGACCACTTCCAAGTTGTCTTATTTTTTGGACTCCAAAATCATTGCAGATGGTGACTGCAGCCATGAAATTAAAAGACACTTACTTCTTGGAAGAAAATTTATGACCAACATAGACAGCATATTAAAAAGCAGAGACATTACTTTGTCAACAAAGGTTCATCCAGTCAAAGCTATGGTTTTTCCAGAAGTCATGTATGGATGTGAGAGCTGGACTATAAAGAAAGCTGAATGCTGAAGAATTGATGCTTTTGAACTGTGGTGTTAGAGGAGACTCTTGAGAGTCCCTTGTACTGCAAGGAGATCCAACCAGCCCATCCTAAAGAAAATCAGTCTTGAATATTCATTGGAAGGACTGATGCTGAAGCTGAAACTCCAGTACTTTGGCCACCTGATGCGAAGAACTGACTCATTTGAAAAGACCCTGATGCTGGGAAAGATTGAAAGCGGGAGGAGAAGGATATGACAGAGGATGAGATGGTTGGATGGCATCACCAACTCAATGGACATGAGTTTGAGTAGACTCCGGGAGTTAGTGATGGACAGGGAGGCCTGGCATGCTGCAGTCCATGGGGTCGCCATGAGTTGAATATGACTTAGGGACTGAACTGAGTTTGCCTTGATTCATGGACCTAACATTCCCAGTTCATATGCAAAGTGCTCTTTATAGCATTAGACTTTACTTCCATCAACTGGTCACATATACAACTGGGTGTTGTTTTTTGCTTTCTCTCTGTCTCTTCATTCTTTCTGTAGTTATTTCTCCACTGATCTCCTGTAGCATATTGGGCACCTACCAACCTGGGCAGTCCATCTTTCAGTGTCCTATCATTTTGCCTTTTCATACTATTCATTGAGTTCTCAAGGCAAGAATATGAAGTGGTTTGCCATTTCCTTCTCCAAAAAAGTGAAATTTGCTCAGTTTTGTCCAAGAATTGTGATCCTATGGACTATATAGTCCATGGAATTCTCCCAGCCAGAATACTGGTGTGGGTAGCCTTTCACTTCTCCAGGAAATCTTCCCAACCTGGGGATTGAACCCAGGTGTCCCCCATTGCAGGCAGATTTTTTACCAGCTGATCCCCAAGGAAAGCCCTGGATTGTTAAATGATGGTAAATAGGAATTCTGAAATTAAGTGACATTTTAAAGTGACAGGAGTATTTCTTTTTCTTTTGAATCTGTTCATTTTCTCTGGCTGTTTTCACTTTCTTCATTGCTCTGCCTTTAAGTCACAAACCAGTCTCCTTTAAAAGCATTTTAAACTCATACCCAGCATCAAAGCTAATGAGGATCCAGGACTGAACTGGCTTTAAGTATGTCCTTGTATTTGTTTTTCAGTATGTTTCCCAGAGTTCTAAGTAAGTCACCCTCAATCTTCTTGGATGTAATTTTATCTGATATATAGAGAGTGTGAAGTCACTGAAGATAATATTCTCCTATTCATTTTGGCTATGTTAAAGATTTAGAGAAAACTTAAAATGGCTCATTTAACAAAGGCAAAAATTTCAGCCTCATTCAGCCGCACTGCATGACTGCAGAACACTAGCTTTCTCTTAGAGAATCCTCTTGTTTATCCAGGGGCAGTAATCAGCAATTGCCTATCACAAAAGGACAGTGTTAAGATGCTACACTGCTCTGTTTTAGACAGGCAGTTCTCAGGAGTGTAAGTTCCTCATGGATATTTCAGAGGATGGAGTTTCTTAAAGTGTATCTTGAAAAGGTTTATTTCATCTCACATTATTTTTACTGCATTTTAAAGTAGGCTTCTTCCCTCTGAGACCCCTATAAGTGTGGCCTCATTTCCCGCACATTTATTCCAAATTACACCTGATGGGATAAGGTTAAGCCAACCAGATTTCAGAGCAATGGACTGCCTGGAAAAACATCAGTTGCAAAAAGGAAGTAGAAACACCAGAGTCACAATTCGAAGAGTGATATGGGAGAAGCATCAGCAATAATGCATGGCTTCAGTGCTTTGCATCATGCAGACTGTGGATTATGCTACTGCAGGTAATTTCTTTTCAACAAGCACATTTGAAGCCATAAGACAGAGACCTTTGCTACTCTTCAAGACTCAATGGAGTTTTCAACATCATATTACTCTTATTTCCTAAGAAGGTTTTTCTTTTTTGAATGGCTCAGAATCAGCACTGCCCTCTTCTATCTTACTGAGGCTGGGGTACCACAAACTGTCCAAGTGCAGAGAGAATTTGAACCGGGGCGCCCACTAGGGCAGGAAGTTGCATGGGGTGAAGCTTTGCTTCTGGTTTGGGGGCAGGGAGTTGGAAGTATCTTTAAACCTATCATGGTAGAGTCATCTTTGACCAGCCAATTGTAGTATTCAACTCCCAATTAATAACTATAAATTAAAATAAGGTCAGTTTTTTGCTTAATCATAAATAAACAATGTCTGATACTTCAGCATAATGACAAATTAATAACCCAAACACATTTCTTAAGAATTTAGAACAAATGTTATATCTAAATGTCAAGAAATGGTTGAATCAAGAAAGAAACCCTGATCATTATTTAGTAAAAGTGACTCTGAGCACTAGTCTCAAAATTCAGTAATAGCATTAACTACTAAATTCACATTCCTTTTTGGGAAATATATCTGCATACTGTTTTCCAAATACCAGAGGTTTCTTTACAGGATAATTTTTTTTTTCCTTTCCATAAGCCAAGAAAATCTTCAGAAATTTAATTATTAAACATCTTTCAAAAAATAGTTTGCCTGTCAATAGAACTGCATTGTTTATAAAGCAGGTGAGGATTTTTGAAAATAATAAAATAAAGAGGAAGATAAGCCATCTTTCAGAATCCAGTGACTTCATTTATCTACAAATGCACCAAGCCAGTTCTTGTGTATTTTTCCTAAGAGTCTAAGATACAAATGTGTCTTTAAAAAAAATCTATTAATTTTGAGAAACAAACCCTCTGCATTGCAGGGCCACTGGTGTACTGGTTTATGCCAAAAGGGTGAGCAGCTTCTCTTCAGATTTTTCATAGCTACTATTTCACCCAAGTTTGAGTGTGCTTTACCTGTAGCATGTCTGCATTACAGAATAATTTCTGTTACAAAATATTTGGTTAACATTAGACTTTAAAATTGACCCACTAATTGTAACACCAGCTCTCTACTCTGAGGCTTTGAGAATGATTTCACACGTTCTTCCATCTTTCTGACTTTCTGTCCATACTCACCATCCACAATCTCCTCATTCCGTGTGTTCATAGAATTAGTTGACTGCAACTGCAAGTTGGCCTCAGTCACCAGCTGGAAATTCTATTGGAAATTGAATATATTTTGTTATTTACATGCACCTCAGAGGATGGGCAAGTAGTCTGATTTGTGGAGTCAGCAAGAGTTATCATATTCCACAGAGACTAATGGCAGGGGAGTTTTCCCAACATTTCCCTCTTTTCACTTACAGGCATTTGCAAAGTATCCCACACTGTTTCCACCACTTCCTCCCCACTTATAGACTTGACTAGTTTACAATTCAACACTAAACTTGAAAACTGACATCTGAAAAAGCTCCCTTCTGGCAAATGATGTGCAAATTGTCAAATCTTGCACCTTTCCTACATCAGTCCTTACTGCTGATTTGCCAACTTTCTGCTGATTTGGTTTGTGTTCCCCCAAAAGTATATCGTGAGACAAGGATTCAAGTGCATGGGGTATATGTGGAAGTGGAAGAATCCCTGGCAGCAGACTGGGGGCCTTGGACAGGAGAGGGAAGTCAGCCATTAAAGAGCATCATTAAGTCAGCCAGCACAAGCAACAAGAGCTCAAACATGGAGACACTCTGGGAGGCAGTGTAGACATCACCATCCATCCAAGAGGGAAGAGAACTGAGGTATTTATACACCAACCCCCAAGTTACAAATGAGGGCCAATGTGGTCCTTAACCAGGAGCAATGTTAATTCACAAATACTTCAGTCTGTCATGAACAAATGTCAAATAACTACAGTGAAAGGTTATAGCCCTGAAAATCCCCCTGCAGACACGGAAGGGTTGTTGTTGTTTAGTCACTAAGTCTTGTTCAACTCTTTTGGGACCCCATGGACTGAGTAACCCACAAGGTTTCTCTGCCCATGGGATTTCTCAGGCAGGAATACTGGAACAGGTTGTCATTTTCTCCTCCAGGGGATCCTCCAGACCCAGGGATCAAACCCACATCTCCTGCATTGACAGGTCGATATTTTTTTAACCACCAAACCACCAGGGACTATGGCTAAAAGTATGGGTGGGGCTCGCATAAGCTTTGTTATACTTGCAATTGACACCATTCTCTGATGGTGACATATTTCCCTTCCCCAAAGAAGTCTTTTACTAATTTTCTCTCTCCATGTATATTCTTTAGGTCTTCTTAAAGTTGAGATTATCTAGGCTTCCATGTTTGACTATCTTTTCTGTACTCTTCTTTGACTGGACCTTAAAGCATCAATTATCTATTTCTCACAGATGACTCTTCAAATTCTATCAACATCCCAACCTAAATACCTCTTCTTTCAGGACAGTTCTTCTGATGTTCACTCTCTCTTCATCAGTGAATTCATAGTGTTTGGCTTACAAAGCACTTGGCTATATTTCTCTTATATATGTTATCCTCTCCAATGATTTCCAGAGCAGATCAATTTTAGAGTGAGATGAGTAGCATTAGCACATTTTCTTGGGAACAAATTTATTTTCAGAATGATGTAAATTGCATTGTTTGTCATAAATAATCATCTAACTATAGCAATTGTTTTAGTTTTTAAAAAAATCATTGTAACATGATGATAAATATATTTTCATAAGACCTTGCAGGTTTTTGGGTTTTGCATTTTTAATAGTGATGTTATATCTATTTTTAGTTTTAAATTGTATTGATATACATATAAAAGCAAATTAATGAGAAAATAGAATAGATAGTAATATGAGAAATAAAGTAAAAATCACTTGAAATCTTAGTAAGTAGAGATAACTGTTGATAATGATGATCTTGTATAGATATTTATGTATGTAATCATAGGCATCAGTAGTGTCCTGACACATGTACTTTCTTTGATGATATCTTTCAGTAATAGATATTTTTCACATTTTCAAAGTATTATAAGAATGGAATTAGACTTATGTAGTTTCCAGATTTATTCCCAGATACTCTAAGTGATATCCTGTCACAATTATATTTCCTGTTCAATTTTAGTAAATAAAAACACAACTAGTTTTGTATACTTGTTTATTTCCTGCAGTAAGCTCACCAACCAGTCCATCCTAAAGAGATCAGACCTGGGTGTGCATTGGAAGGACTGATGTTGAAGCTGAAACTCTAATACTTTGGCCACCTGATGCGAAAAGCTGACTCATTTGAAAAGACCCTGATACTGGGAAAGATTGAGGGCAGGAGGAGAAGGGGACGACAGAGGATGAGATGGTTGGATGGCATCACCGACTCGATGGACATGAGTTTGGCTAAACTCAGGGAGTTGGTGATGGACAGGGAGGCCTGGCATGCTGTGGGGTTCATGGAGTTGCAAAGAGTCAGACATGACTGAGCAACTGTATTGAACTGAACTGAAAGCTTACTCAATTACCATTTGCTCAATTATTAGTTTCAATACTTTATTTAGAGTGTTTTTCATATTTTATATGCAAATAACCAAAACATCTACAAATAATGACAATCTTGAGTGTAATCCCTTTTTCCTCCTTGTTTCACTGTACTGGCTTAGACTTCCTAGATTAAATAAAAGTGGAAATATAGACTTTTGCCATTTTATTGACAGTATTCCCAAAGGATTTTACATTCGAGTTACCATACTTGCATATGAGTATGGAGATGACACTTTATTTTATTTACTTATTTATTTTTTCATTTATTTTTATTAGTTGGAGGCTAATTACTTTACAATATTGTAGTGGTTTTTGCCATACATTGACATGAATCAGCCATGATTTACATGTGTTCCCCATCCTGAACATTTTAGTATGGGAATGACATTTCCTAATTTCCTGTTATTCACCTATTGAATTCCTGAGTTAATCTTTCTCAGAGTAAATTAACTCTAAGATGTGGTTAGGTTCTATATAACAAATATGTTAAGGTTTTTGGATTTATATTCCTGAGTCACATTTTTTTTAATACTTTTTCTATCATTTTGTTTGCTTTAGAACCAAGGTTAGATGAATCACATACAATAACCTTTGAGAGTATTTGTGTATTTGGTTCTCAATGGTGATGGGTTTCTGTGGATTGGAGCCCCTTGGGGAGTCTGATGACATCTCCCTGGTGCTCCCAGGCTGGTGACCACCAGAATGTGTGCAAGTCTCACACTCATAGCAGGCAGGGGAGCACCAGGCTCCTTCCCACACACTCTCCTTCTGAATCTCTCCCATCTGGCTGTGCCTGAGTTATATCCTTTCATAATTAACTAGGAACCTAGTGAAAAGAAAGAAAGAAAAAGAAAAGAACCCTGTCTATGCTCTGCCCAGTGAAACCCACAGGAACCAACACAACTGTATCATCCATACTGAGAGAGCTTATTGTCCTACTGGAGATTTTCCTCTGGGCATTCAGGGTGCCTATCATGACCCTAGATCAGTGTCTCAGTTCAGGATTATAAAAATATTATATTATAAAAGTAGGGGTATTATAGTGTTATATGTGGCTTTCTTCTTTATAATTGATTTGTTTCTATATTTTTTACTATGTAGATTTAGTAAGTTTATCATCAGAAAAAAAAGCAAGCAATGAGTGCTACAAAATAATCTGCTTAAGGTTGAATGTGCCACTTCAAGAATGTGTCAGCAATAAAAAGAGCGAGATTGCAAAACTCACTGCATGGGAGCATAACTGGCCTTGTCAATTTGCAATAGGTCTATTTAGAAGCTGATGTGAGCACAAACAAAAGCTCTCAAAAGGTGAGAGGAAAATTGCAGCATATATCTTCATTACCAGAGCAAACAGTAAAGCAGAGTTACAGCAGATACAGAGATCTATGTCTCACCAGGGCCCTACCCTGTTCCCTCATATTGCATGGTCTCCTTCTTAGCTCTGAGGATCTATGAAGGCCTTGACTTCCTTATTTCATGTATCACATTTTCAGTGTCCTGGAGATGTGTAAGAAAAGCACTCTATAGTAAAGATTTTGTGGGAAACAAACTAAAAGTAATCTCATGGTCTACTTTCCAGAGTCTGTCATTATTATTAATGTCTGACAATACATAAATATTAGGCCTTCATTTCTTTTATTAATCATTGAATACCATGAGCTCCATCAATTTGATTTATTAGAAAAATTAATTTTATTGAAAGCCTAACTAAAGACAATTTTTAAAAAGCAATAAGAACAAAGTTAACAGTGTTGTGTAAAGATGTCCTAAAAATTAAAACAAAAAGTTTAGGAAAGAAAAAAATGACTAATAAAAATACTCAATCACAGGAAACTACAAATTAATGTGATTTCATATTATTATTTTGATCTTTTAGGATACCAAATAGTTTTAATGTAATCATCGTTGGAAAGGGAATGCTTGGATGCCAATGAGGGAATTATAAGTTGATAATATTTTTGAAGTCAGTTTTTCAATATCCATCAAAGCCTTTGACCATGCAGTTCACCTGGACTCAAAGATATATGAGCAAGTACGTTATTGCATCCAAGTTTGTAGTAGTTAAAATTGTAAGTAGTTTATATTTCCCTCAGTGAGAAATGATTGCAAATATTGTATATGTACAGTGAAATACTAAGCAATAATCTCAAAGGAAGGCATAGAGACATGGAATTGTTTCATGAATGTTAGGATATGTATGGCTTGGGTATATTATAAGTTGAAAGGTAAGTTTCACAAAATACTTATTAGTTTTCATTAGGGGAAAATATGTGAATAGATATGCATATACATTCATGAATCAAAGCTTAAAATGATTTAGGTCTGTAAAAACAAAACCAGAGACATTAATAATATTTCCGTGTGTGCTAAGTTGCTTCAGTCTTGTCCACCCATTGCAACCCATGGACTGTAGCCTGCCAGGCTCCACTGTCTATGGGGTTCTTCAGGCAAGAATACTGGAGTGGGTTGCCATGCCCTCCTCCAGTGGATCTTCCCAACCCAGGGATCAAACCCACATCTCTTACATCTCCTGCATTGGCAGGCTGGTTCTTTACCACTAGCACCACATGGGAAGCCCTAACAATGTTTATATCTAGAGAAAAAAACAAAGTAGATGCAAGTTACAGTGAAGGCAGACTTTCTGTTCTGTATTTTCTGTACAATTTGACATTTAGAACAGGTACATAATGGGTATAATTTGTATAATTCAGAATACATTAAAAAGTGGATAAACTGGATAAAACTCATTGTATTATAAATTATTTTCTGCATTGTTCACATGCATTCTTATGTAGACTGCTTTTTTTTTTCATTTATTTTTATTAGTTGGAGGCTAATTACTTTACAATATTGTAGTGGCTTTTGCAATACATTGACATGAATCAGCCATGGATTTACATGTGTTCCCCATCCTGAATCCCCCTCCCACCTCCCTCCCCATCCCATCCCTCTGGGTCATCCCAGTGCACCAGCCCTGAGCACTTGTCTCATGCATCTAACCTGGACTGGTGGTCTGTTGATAGTATACTTGTTTTGATGCTATTCTCTCAGATCATCCCACCCTCGCCTTCTCTCATAGAGTCCAAAAGTAGACTGCTGTTTTGACTTACATATAATCGTACTTATAAGTAAATTTAAGCTAACAAACCTATCAACATTAATGTATAAATTACTACTACAGCTTTCATATCACTATCTTAGATTTATAAATTACTTATAATCTTAAACATATTTTATATATCAATAAGAAAGTAGCCTTTAGACAGTGTAGTTGCCTAAATTAGAGAAAATTATTATTAACACTTTGCAGGTCTTCATTTGATTTAAAACACTCTCAGAGAAATTAAATCTGCTAATTTCAAGAAAATCATTTTTCTATATCAGAACAGCTTAACTTTTTGGTCAGTTCCTCTCCAGTTCCAAGTATGTAAATGCAGATATGAGAGACTATGACTCCACATAAAGTGTAAAATTCAAGAAAAGCAAAGGCTCTGCTTTGCAATATCCTTAAGCAATCCAACCCAAATTCAGATTCTTGATTCTCTTTAAAATTAGCCAGACTCTAGCAAAAGGTCCACTGGCACCCCACTCCAGTACTCTTGCTTGGAAAATCCCATTGATGGAGGAGCCTGGTAGGTTGCAGTCCATGGGTTCTTGAAGAGTCAGACACACCTGAGCGACTTAACTTTAACTTTTCACATTCATGCATTGGAGAAGGAAATGGCAACCCACTCCATTGTTCTTGCCTGGAGAATCCCAGAGACGGGGGAGCCTGGTGGGCTGCCATCTATGGGGTCACACAGAGTCGGACACAACTGAAGCGACTTAGCAGCAGTAGCAAAAGGTAGGTCTAAATCTGGGAAAATAAATGCTTAGGTCGTTAATCCACAAAGAGTGTATTTATTTAATATTCTCTCAATAGAACAGATTTATGCATTACCAATTAATTAGCAAATGCAGTTAATTTTTCAGAATCTATTTTTAAGACAATTACATTTTTGTATTTGTTTTCAGTATTACTCTGCCTTTGAAAATTAAGCCATGGAAAGATTAGTCTCTCTCTATGATTATTGTTATGAATGCAAATCATTAGCTCTGCCATCATGCATTACATATATGTTAGACTTTCCTTAATTGAATTTTTAACCATTACTGTAAATACTCTAATTTAATTTGTTTGAAGTGTCTTATTTAACAGCCCAAAGATGTTGTATTATTATAGAGGTGAATAAGCTTTTAAACTGTGATTTAATTTAAAAGAAGGAAGTAAAGCAGCATGAATTTTTTTTTTTTTTTGGCTTTTAGTTGTTCTACCTTTTTAAGTAATTTCAAACTTATGGAAAAATTGCAAGAACAGAACCAGAAAATTCTAAATAACCTGAATTCCAATTGATGAACTGGCAACATTTTGTCTTATTTGATATTCTTTCCTCTGCTACCCTCTCCTCCCCTCCCCTCTCTTCCTCTCCCCTCCTCTCTACTCCCCTCTCTGTGTTTCTCTCTTATTTCGGGAACCATATCTGCACGTATATTTTACTGCTTTGTGTTGCCTGATTGGTCACTGAGGTTCTATCCACTGTTAAAAATCTTGCATTTTCCTTTCTATCCTTCAGGAAGGATAATTTCTATTTCTGTATTTCCACACTCCTTCACCACTTTTGTTTCCATTTCCACCAGGCCATTGAGGAAGATCTTGTTTCATTTCACATACTTTACTTTTTAGTTTTGCAATTTCTACTAGCTGTTTCAGTTTTATGTTTCTCAGTTGAGACTCTCCATCTGTTTACTTCTTACCACAGTAATTCTCTTTAAGTTCAAACATCTTCATAATTGCTGTTTTGAAGGTCTTATTTCTTAATTTCAGCTTCAATATTTGTGTAATTTCAGGTTTGATTGCTCTTGATTACTTTTTCTCTTATCTACTTGCCTTATTTTCCCACTAATTCACATATTCAGTGTTTGTTTTGTTTTGGTAATTGGTAGCTGGACACTGTGAATAGTAATTGTAGATACTCTGAGTTGATTTAGCTTCCTTTGAAGACTGTTGAGTTTTGTTCTATCAGGTGGTTGATTTGACTGAATGTAAACTCAGCTTTTTTGCATTGGGGAAGCAGGTAAAATCTCTGTATGATGATTAACTTTCCATCCACTGCTATCTGCAGAGCACCTGCTCCAAATATATAGTTTATGGAAGAACCAAGAAGACAGGCAAAGCGTATGCACTCCTTTTGAGGCCATCTTTTCCGTGGATACTCTTTACTGAAAGCTCCCTGACAAAATAATTCCTCTGGTAAAGCTGAACTCTGGTCTCACCTTTGCAAACCAGTTAGACTCTGAATTTCTGCTTATATTCCGGCTATCCCCCATTGTATGATGAGAAACGTCACATAAAAAATTCACATATCACCAAGTGAAAATCCCTTTTTCAAGAATCATCTACCTTCAAGTTCTACCTGATTTAGGTTTTTCTCCTCAGTATTTTCAATAGTCTTCTTTTTTTCCATATTTTTCCCAGTTTTAAATTTCTATCTATAAATAGATGAGTCTCATATAAGACACTACACCATAATCAAAAGCGGAACTGCTTTGCTATTAAGTAATCTATCAAATCTGTTTTCAATTCTGCATGCATTGCCATTTGAGACACCAAATACTGATGCTATGCCTATTTTGCACAAGATATTAGCTCAGCATTTGAATCATAAATAATTAAGTCTTATATTCTTTTACTTCCCCCACCTCCTCACAAAAGGAGTGAAGTAAAATAGAAGCTCAACATAGGGACCATTATTGCACCATCAACTCTGAAATCATTAACAAGCACCAAATGAGTTAGTAATTTACTATTTTATGATGATTAGCTGAGGTTCGGGAGTGGGATATCTTACAGGGCAAAGGGCTAGACTCTACTTCAATGACTCATTCAGAATCCAGAATAACCTAAACATGCTAAAACTTCAATTAAAATCTTTTGGGAAATATAATTCCATTCATTTTAATGAGATTACACCTCAAAAATGAACTCCTCTATAAATTCAAACAAAAAATTATGGACTAATAAATGAAGAAATGATACAGATTTTCCCAGTTGTATTGAAAGGTAATTGACATATCAGTAAAGTTCCATTGCTCAGTTGTCTCCAACTCTTTGTGACCCCATGGACTGTAGCACTCCAGGCCTCTCTGTCCATCACAACTCACAGAGTTTACTCAAACTCATGTCCACTGAGGCAGTGATTCCAACCAACCATCTCATCCTCTATCATCCCCTTTTCCTCCTGCCTTCAATCTTTCCAAGCACCAAGGTATTATCAAATGAGTCAGTTCTCATCAGGTGAGCCAAAGTATTGGAGTTTCAGCTTCAGCATCACTCCTTCGAATGAATGTTCAGGATTGGTTTCCTTTAAGATAGATGGGTTGGATCTCCTTGCAGTCCAAGGGACTCTCAAGAGTCTTCTCCAACACCACAGTTCAAAAGCATCAATTCTTCGGCGCTCAGCTTTCTTTATGGTCCAACTCTTACATCCATACATGACTACTGGAAAAACCATAGCCTTGACTAGATGGACCTTTGTTGAAACTAGTCTCTGCCTTTTAATATGCTGTTTATGTTGGTCATAACTTTCCTCCAAGGAGAAAGTGTCTTTTAATTTCATGACTGCAGTCACCATCTGCTGTGATTTTGGAGCCCCCCCAAATGAAGTCTTCGACTGTTTCCACTGTTTCCCCATCCATTTGCCATGAAGTGATGGGACCAGATGCCATGATCTTAGTTTTCTGAATGTTGAGCTTTGAGCCAACTTTTTCACTCTCCTCTTTCACTTTCATCAAGAGGCTCTTTAGTTCTTCTTCACTTTCTGCCATAAGGGTGGTGTCATCTGCATATCTGAGGTTATTGATATTTCTCCCAGCAATCTTGATTCCAGCTTGTGCTTCATCCAGCACAGCGTTTCTCATGATGTACACTGCATATAAGTTAAATAAGCAGGGTGACAATATACAGCCTTGACATACTCCTTTTCCTTTTTGGAACCAGTCTGTGGTTCCATGTCCAGTTCTAACTGATGCTTCCTGACCTGCTTACAGATTTATCAAGAGGCAGGTCAGGTGGTTTGGTATTTCGATCTCTTTAAGAATTTTCCAGAGTTTGTTGTGACCCACACAGTCAAAAGCTTTGGCATAGTCAGTGAAACAGAAATAGATGTTTTTCTGGAACTCTCTTGATTTTTCAATGATCCAATGAATGTTGGCAATTTGATCTCTGGTTCCTCTGCCTTTTCTAAATCCAGCTGGAACATCTGGAAGTTCATGGTTCATGTATTGCTGAAGCCTCACTTGGAGAATTTTAAGCATTACTTTACTAGCATGTGAAACGAGTGAAATTGTGTGGTACTTTGAGCATTCTTTGGCATTGCCTTTCTTTGGGATTAGAATGAAAACTGACCTTCACCAGTCCTGTGGTCACTGCTGAGTTTTCTAAACTTGCTGGCATATTAGGTGCAGCACTTTCAGAGCATCGTCTTTTAGGATTTGAAAGAGCTCAACTGAAATTCCATCACCTCCACTAGCTTTGTTCCTGGTGATGCTTCCTAAGGCCCACTTGACTTTGCATTCCACGATGTCTGGAAGGTGAGTGATCACACCATCCTGATTATCTGGGTCATGAAGATCATTTTTGTTCAGTTCTTCTGTATATTCTTGCCACCTCTTCTTAATATCTTCTGTTTCTATTAGTCCACACCATTCCTGGCCTTTATTGAGCCCATCTTTGCATGAAATGTTTCCTTGGTATCTGTAATTTTCTTGAAGAGATCTCTAGTCTTTCCCATTCTATTTTTTCCCCCATTTCTTTGCACTGATCACCGAGGAAGGCTTATTTATCTCTCCTTGCTATTCTTTGGAACTCTGCATTCAAATGGGTATATCTTTCTTTTCTCCTTTGCTTTTCACTTCTCTTCTTTTCATAGCTATTTGTAAGACCTCCTCAGACAACCATTTTGCCTTTCTTTTTCTTGGGGATGTTCTTTATGCCTGTCTCCTGTACAATGTCATGAACCTTTGTCCAGGCACTCTGTCTATCAGATCTAGTCCCTTAAATCTATTTTTCACTTCAACTGCATAATCATATGGGATTTGATTTAGGTCATACATGAATGGTCTAGTGGTTTTCCCTACTTTCTTCAGTTAAGTCTGAATTTGGCAATAAGGAGTTCATGATCCAAGCCACAGTCAGCTCCCAGTCTTGTTTTTGCTGACTGTATAGAGCTTCTCCATCTTTGGCTGCAAAGAATATCATCAATCTGATTTCTGTCTTGACCATCTGGTGCTGTTCATGTGTAGAGTCTTCTCTTGTGCTGTTGGAAGAGGGTCTTTGCTATGACAAACCACTGTGTTCTCTTGGCAAAACTCTATTAGCCTTTGCCCTGCTTCATTCTGTACTCCATGGCCAAATTTTCCTGTCACTCCAGGTGTTTCTTGACTTCCTACTTTTGCATTCCAGTCCCCTATAATGAAATGGACATCTTTTTTTGAGTGTTAGTTCTAGAAGGTCTTGTAGATCTTCATAGAAACATTCAGCTTCAGCTTCTTCAGCATTACTGGTTGGGGCATAGACTTGAATTACTGAGACATTGAATAGTTTGCCTTGGAAACGAACAGAGATCATTCTGTCATTTTTGAGAGTGCATCCAAGTACTGCATTTAGGACTCTTTTGTTTACTATGATGACTACTCCATTTTTTCTAAGGAACCCCTGCCCATATTAGTAGATATAATGCTCAACTGAGTTAAATTCACCCATTCCGGTCCATTTTAGTTTGCTGATTCTTAAAATGTTGATGCTCACTCTTGCCATCTTCTATTTGACCACTTCCAATTTGCCTTGATTCATGGACCTAACATTCCAGGTTCCTATGCAATATTGCTCTTTACAGCATTGGACCTTGCTTTCATCACCAGTCACATCCACAAGTGTGTGTTGTTTTTGCTTTGGCTCCATCTCTTCATTCTTTCTGGAGTTATTTCACCACTGAACTCCAGTACCATATTGGACACCTACCGACCTAGGGAATTCATCTTTCAGTGTTCTATCTTTTTGCCTTTTCATACTGTTCATGGAGTTCTGAAGGCAAGAATGCTGAAGTGGTTTGCCATTCCCTTCTCCAGTGGACTACATTCTGTCAGACCTCTCCACCATGATCCATCCATCTTGGGTGGCCCTATACAGCATGGGTCATAGTTTGACTGATCTAGACAATTAGATTACAGATTTACTGAGCATGGCACCACCCATGAGAACAATCCCAATTTCCCCTTTAGTCAGTCTCTCCCATCAGGAAGCGTTCATAAGCCTCTTATCCTTCTCCATCAGAGGGTAATCCTACTGAAATTGACATGTATCACTGTAAAAATTTAAGATATACAGCCCAAGAGAGTTTGATTTACATGCATTGCAAAATGATCACCAATAGGTTCAGTTAAATCCCATCTTCTCATATAGTTACAATGAAAAGGAAAGAAAGAAGAAAAAACAGAAATAATTTCTCTTTGTGAAGTCTTAGGATTTACTCTGTTAACTTTCCTGTACATAATCCATCAGTGTTAGCTATAGGCATGATATTGTCCATATGGTTTTTAAATTAAAACACCCTGGACATCATATGAAATATCCTTTGGCACTAACTGGAATGACCAAAAGTAAATTATTCATCTAAATTCATGACAAAGTTTTTATTCTTCTAAATTTAGTCCACAACTTGTCCTCTTTTTTAGTGCTTATAATATTGGTGTCAAAATGAAGAAATTAATGAGCTGACTCATTATGAATCAGTTTTAGGCTAACTTTTATGAAAAATTTTTAGAGGTAATTTTGGCTTATTTGAGAAAAAGTTTTGTTGGGTTTTTGGACTGAATCCCTCTATATCAGCAAATATAGGACCTGGTTCTAGGTTTCTACATCTGCTTATCTCAGAACAACTTCTCATCATCATCGCAGTCACAAACTCAATAACAGGCTGTCAGAAAGTCAGATTGTCACCATTTCATCTAGCTATTTGAGCAAACAAATCTGTCCATAAGTTGGGAAAGTTTAAATTTGAGTATGTCCAATCTCAATTCAGTCTTTTTTATTAGTTTGGAGACAATGGCTCAATAGAATAATCATTTATCATTTTTTACTGTCTCTCTCTTTCTTATACACATGCACACACTACACAGTATCATATAATATATATGGATTTAATTCTAGGATTATTGAAGAAACCAAAGGAGGTAGCAATTCATTTTATTTGTAAATGTCACTTAGTTAAGTTGCTCAGTCCTGTCCGACTCTTTGCGACCCCATGGACTGTAGCCCACCAGGCTCCTCCGTCCATGCGATTCTCCAGGCAAGAATACTGGAGTGGGTTTCCATTTCCTTCTCCAGGGGATCTTCACGACCCAGGGATTGCACCCAGGTCTCCTGCATTGCAGGCAGACGCTTTAACCTCTGAGCCACCAGGGAAGCCCGAATGTCACTTAAGTAACATTTAAATGAAACTTTAAGATGAGGGGGGCTGATCATCAGTAAAGGAAAAGACTTTATTATTTACTCTATACAGAAGAACAACATGAAAAATAGCATGAAGTTACCAGTGAACTATGGGGACTTAAGCCAGAAATCTTTGCTAAATACAGAGTGTCTGAAACAGATAAAACAGTAATTAAGGCTGGGCAAACAAAATGGGATGGTATTGTGAAAGGCCTTAAATGCTACATTCAGGTGTCTAAAAATGTCCCCAGAGGCTATGGGATGCCATCTCAGGATAGTCTTGTTACTTTCCCTAAAATGGAAAAGGTTTAAAACTGATATTTCTAATTGTAAATGTGATGTATGCTTTTTAGTTAAAACATAAAATAACAAAAATATAAATGACAATTAAATATTTAAAGTCCTACTAGGCAGAACAACAGCCAACCCTTTGCTATATGCCTTCTGTGTATGTTTGCCCTTATGACAAGTGTCTACATACC
Organism: Cervus canadensis; assembly: GCF_019320065.1. Lineage (NCBI taxonomy): Eukaryota > Metazoa > Chordata > Mammalia > Artiodactyla > Cervidae > Cervus > Cervus canadensis. The sequence continues at coordinate 33,089,635 of NC_057413.1, forward strand.
ATGAAATAGTTTTACCAACTCTTTTAGGACTTGTCAAATATAAAGGATTTTATTGGTAAAAATTCAACAGAAAGGTAAGTATTGTTAAAAACTCAACAGAAAGGTAAGTATATATCATCTTACTTTTCCCCATTTCTCCAAGTTCATTGTCCCCATATTACAAATCTGATACATAGTTTCAGAAGTGGCTATGCATATAGAAGGACAACCATATAATTTTGCTCCTTTTTAAAACATATTGTACCATTTTATAATGTGTAAAATGAAACACTACACTACACCTTGTTTTTTTCACACAATTTCCTCTAAAAATTATTAAATGTTAAAACTCAGGTTTTGAAGTAAAGGTAGAGAGAAATGAGAAGTAACATAAGCATATGAATTATTCATTTTTTGCTTAAGGATTTTCTGACTAATTTGTTGTATTTTTATATTATAATCAACATATAATGTTTGTTGCATTTTTAATGTTTTGCATTTTTGTCATTTCTTGTCAAATACTGTGGCTGTTTTATGGATACTTGGAAATGTAAATTCTAAGTTTAGTTGAACTGTATCAATTAGATCAATATAAGCAATAGGATTATTTTAAGATCTTACTTTTTTTTCTAATTCAATCTATTATAGGCTAAGAATGACCCATACAAATGAATTTTTGTTTCATTTTTGTTTGTTTGTTTTTGGCCACGTGACTTGTGGGGGTCTTAGTTCCCAGCAAGACTTTTTTTGTGCAATTAATGCAATTATTTTATAGCATGAATACTATAAAATAATTTGTGCATGTATAATTATATATACACTTATTTTAGATATAAACTATGCACATTTAAAAGGCTTATAGGTTTTTAAAGCAATTGTGGTTCTTCATAATTGTGCTTCATTTAGTGGAATTCATCTTTCCTGTGCTCTAAAGGCACCTGCTCCCGTCCACCTCAGATCCCATTGTCCCACAGTATGCCATTGATTACATAACCCTTAGCTTTTTGACAGGTGCCTTCATGCATTTGGACACACTCACACCTCTTACTTGACTTTCAAAATGTATGTAATTCACCTTTTCCCCACACACTCTCCTGTAGCTGAAACTGCTTCCCACTCACAGGTTCCTTATAGCCAGGCATGCAGTGCACCAATGGTGGATTGCTTTAATCACTTCAGCCCCCTTGCAATCTCCTAGCATGAAATATTAATAAATGTGAGAGAAGTTTCCACCACAGTTCTCACCACTGAAATGAGTGTGCTTTTCAGAGTAAGGGAATATTGACCTTGCCCTCAGAATAGCCCTTTACCTTTGAGAAGCCTGCCCTAGCACGTCTGCACTATATATATATATATATATATATATATATATATATATATATTCTCATTATCAAGATAATATCCATTTCTCTTCCTCATTCCTCTTGTTATACACTAGAGTCAGGCAGAAAAAAAAAAAAAAGAGATGTCTTTATTTTTTCATCTTAAAGCCAGAATTCCATTTAAAAATATAAGTTTGAGGCTGGTCATACACAGGAGTGTTTTAGAAAGATAACCATAAGAATATAAAGTCATTGCCACATACATTGTTTCAGTTGCGATTCTTAAACATCTACAAACATTTCAGATATCTCTGAAATTATCTAGTCTTTTATCTTACAAGACACCTAAAATACAGTAATTTGTGTAGACACCTAAAAATACAGTAATTTGTGTATTTCATACAAGAAGTAATTTAAGAAACCCAAGCATGGCATGATACCCTAGAAATCTGTGACACTTCATTTCTACCCAGTACCTAGACTTCTACTCTTAGTACTTAACAGTCTATGCTTATTATTGAGATCATTTAAAATCTAAAAACACCACTTTACCAATAACACATAACTGACAATCATTATTTACCTCTTAATACAATTTTCAAGAATCTTTTTTGAGAGGGAATTGCATAAAAATAAGTAGGATACAGATTCTGAGGAGTATGAGACATAAAGATGCAGGATGGAATATATTTCTGCAAGTCGAGATTTGGAGGGGATCACCAGCTATGATATTTTGATGACATTAGTTTAAGAGATATTTTGAAATGAAAATTGTATCATAAGATGTTTAGATGTTTTAAGGCAATGAGGCATATTTGAAGAAAGTGGATTTTAGACTGAGGGAAAGCTTCTTTAAGTCACAGAAATACTGAAAATATGAGTGATTAACCAGAGCAGGCTTAAAAACAGTATAAAAATGGATGGGTTAATTTGTCAGACTCTTTGGATAAAAGTGACAGGAACTCAATTTAAATAAAATTAGTCTTAAAGGAGAATGCATCATTTCTTATATCTAAAAGGCAGGAAGGTCATATGACAGCCCATGACTAACAAAACTTGGTGATAAAAGTTGAAAGCTTTTCATGTAAGATCAGGAACAAGACAGGGGGTGCCCACTCTCCCTCTTCCTACTCACTTGAAACTGGAAGTCCCATCCAGAGCAACCAGACATGAAAAATGTGTGAAAGGCATCTGAACTGAAAAGAAAGGAGTAAATAGGCAAAAAAAAAAGTGAAGTGTACAGAGACACTGTTTTCAGATGACATAATCTTATATAAAGAAAATCTTAAATATTCTGTCAAAAAACTGTTAGAACTAATCAATAAATTCAGAAATGTTGCAGAATGCAAAATCAGCACTGAAAATATGGCATTTCTATACACTAACAAAGATCTATCTGAAATGAAATAAAGAAAATAATCTCATTTATAATACCATTCAAAAACAATAAAATATTTGGGAAAAAGTTAGCCAAGAGATAAAAGATCTGCATACTGAAAATTATGAAATACTGATGAAATGCATTGAATAAATCACAAATAAATGGAAATATATACAATTTTGTGGGTTGAAAGAATTAATGTTATTAAAATGCACTACCCCAACCCATCTAAAGATTCAATGCATTTCCTATCAAGATTTCAATAGCAGTTTTTACAGGAAAAAAAAAATCTTAACTGTGTAAGGAACCATAAAAGACCTCAAATAGCCAAAGCAATTTTGAGAAAGAAGAATAAAGCCAGCAATATGACACTTTCTGATTTCAAACTATATTCACAAAGCTATAGTAATCGAAACAGTATGGTACTGGAATAAAAACTAACACATAGACGAGTGGAACAGAATTGAGAGTCCAGAAATAAACTTGTACATATATTGTCAACTAATATTTGACAAGTGAGCCAAGAATACTGAATGAAGCAAAGATAATCTATTCAGTAAATGCTGTTGGGAAAACTGAATATTTACATAAAAAATAAAGAAATTGGACCCCAATCTTATATCACACACAAAAATTAATTCAAAATGAATCAAAGACTGAAGCCACTAAACTGAATACCTAAACATAGGGGAAAATTCCTTGACATTAGTTTTGGTTATGATTTTTATGGCTATGACACCAAAAACACAAACAATAAAAGCAAAAATCAACATTCAGGACTATATCAAACTTAAAAGCTTCACACAGCAGAAGACACAATCTACAAAATGAAAAGGCAGCCTGAGAAAACATTTGCAAACCACATATCTCATAAGGGGTTAACATCTAAAAAGAAAATTATACAGCTCAAAAGCAAGCAAGCAATCTGCTTTTTTTTTTTTTTTAAAGAGTAAGTGATCTAAACATAATTTTTCCAAAGAAAATACTCAAATGGCTGACAGGTACCTGAAAAGAAGGATTTGGATTCTGGGGGACAGGATGCATTAAAACACAGAATCATTCTGAAAGTCCAAGTTTGAAGAAAATCACCAGGTACAAGAAAAAGTCACCAATCATCATTAATCATCAGGGAAATGCAGATAAAAACCATAATTACCTCATATCAGTCAGAATGACTGTCACCAGAAAGAGAAGAGTAAATTGCTAGATGGAGATGGTATGGAGAAAAAGGAACATTTGTGCACTGTTGGTAGGATTGGAAATGGAAACAACCACTATAAAAAACAGTATAGAGTTTCCTCAAAAAAATAAAAATAAAACTACTATATGATCCAGCAATTCCACTTCTGGGTAAATATCTGAAGAAAATGAGTCACTGTCTCAGAGATATCTATACCTCCATGTTCATTGCATCATTGTTTACAATAACCAAGGCATGGAAATAGCCTACAGGTCCATCAGTGGATGAAAAGGTAAAGAAAAGTTACAAGCATTATTCATATAGTTGGAACCTGATGGGAACAGATTTCTATCTTTTTCTGTTGTTGCAAAATTGTTTTCTTTCTAGCTTTTATGGCTACACCCATTGCATTACCTTGCCACCCCTTCCTCTGTCTTCAAAGCTATAAGTAAGTGTAACATCTCAAATCTCTGCTCTGTTTTCACACCACCTCTGTTCGTCTGATTCCTCATTTTCTTCTTATAAGAATCCCTGTGGTTATATCAAATCTCCCTGGATAATCCAGTATTATCTTCCCTCTCAAGATCTTCATCTTGACCATATCTGCTAAGACCCTGCTGCCATGAAAAGGAACACTCACAGATTCCAAGAATTGTCAAATTCTTCCCTCAGCACAATTATATGTGGGGAATGTCTGTTAGTCAGCCTACCACACACTTTATGCTTGTAAGCCATGTATACTACCATTAACAAAATAAAGCTTGAATAGCCTCACTTGAAAAAGATGTATTTTTTTTTAATGAGTAGGCACTGAAATGCTAGGTATAGCTTTGCAACCACAAAATATGTGACAAATAATTATTCAATTTCCTCAGAAACCAATTCTTCATGTAATCAACATAGTGTAAATATCAGTACATTAATTTGACATTAATGTCTCTCAGTTACTAGAGAGTTTATTGATTGTCTTGTAAGTAGTTGGCATTCTTATATACTTTTAAGATATATATAAAATGAATTTTGAATATAATATTTAAAATGTTAATTAAATTAGTTCCTGGATTTATTTTTTGGAAGATTATCTGGTGAGATTGAGGCTAATCGACTGTGCTAGGTTCATGATTTCCGGCACTCTTCTCTCAGCACAGAGCAGGGCGCAATGCCCATGACACTCAGAAACTTCCTAGATCTTAAGGATCTTTATTTATTTATTTATTTTTTCTGACTCTTACTTGTATTCCATTTATTTATTTATTTTCATTTATTAGTTGGAGGCTAAGACTTGAACAATCATGTAGGGAATGTGTTGGCCATTAAAGATTTGGGAGAGTAGAAGATAATAAATATGTCTGCATTTAATGAAAAAAAAAAATAAAGTGAATGGCATTCACAATTAAAAAAAAAAAAAAAGAGAAACTTCCTAGAAAGAGTTAACTTTAAAATGTGGATGCAAAATTCAGCAGCAACAGAGTAAAGACTAGTGTACTACTGTCTCAAGTTATCTAAGAATAAGAAAGTCAACTTTTAAATAACATTGCCTAATTTCTCCTGAGACAGCTTATCTTGAATTCCCATTGAAACTGTGAGATGGCACTCAAAATGGTGAGTGAGAAAATGTCACACCACCAAACACCATGGCTGAGGGCCTATCCCCAGAATTTAGGAAGAATTTTCACCCATTAAAAGATCAGAATATTGGATTGAAAAAATTACCAGAGACTACATGACTTTTTAGTTCATGTCAAAGAGCCATGGTAAATAAACAAAAATAAGAAGATAGACTATAAATTCCCTATTCTCTGATCCCTAACCCAACTAGTGCATCTGGTATGTGGATAATGTGTTTTTGAAGAATTTGATGCATGCTTTTAACTTCATCAATTTTCTGTACTTTGCACCATTCTGGAAAGTAACTGGCAGAGGTTGAGAAAGTGCTATAGTGGATCAATGCTTCCCAAACATAAAGTTGGTACCTACAGTGAGGTCACTGAATGAATGAGTGGTTGTATTTATTATCATATAAGCAAATCAGTCTTTGTGTATAAAGAGAAATAAATAGCCCCTAAAGAGTATGTGACCACTGGAACTGCATTCAGAAAAAAAAAAAAAAAAAATTACAGTAGGTTCACTAAGTAGGAGCTGTTTTTCTTGTGAAGAAAAAAAATTTGGAACAAGGCTCCAGTACATCTGATGCCAGAGATCCAGCTTCAGGCAGCTTTCAAAATGCCTCCTCAGTTTGTGTCTTTCATTCCTAAATCTTGTGGTGATGACATCATTCATGAGATGGCTATTAAATGTCATTTGATCTACATTGAAGAATGGGGCAAAAGGAAAGACCTGTTTTATGTGAACTTTTTTACAAAAGCAAAACTTTCCCAGAAATCATTACAACAGACTTTCTGTTAGGTTTCATTGGCTAGAAATAGGTGTAGGCCTGCAAAAGAGTTTACAAATAAAATGATAAGGCACACAGTTAAATTGGAATTTCAGATAAATTATGACTAATGTTTCCTATAAGTATGCCCAATGTAATATTTGGGACTGATATAAAAATTAGTAATTATTTATTTTAGATTCAAATTTAACTGGACATCTTATACTTTACCTGGCAGTTCTAACTGTGTCACACAACTACTTGGTTCCAAGAGAAGTTGGGAAATTAGTTAATACAGTCATGACTATCTTAAGCTAATTATGATTCATCATTTAGGCCCAACCACAGTGCCTGTTTGAAAAAAAAATATATATATATATATTTCAAGAAAAAGAGAGGCCATGAACTGCAGCATGCAAGGCTTCCCTGTCCTTTACCATCTCCCAGAGTTTGCTCAAACTCATGTCCATTGAATCAGTGATGCCATCCAACCATCTTATCATCTGTTGCTTCCTTCCTTGCCCTCTTGCCCTCAGTCTTTCCCAGCATCAGGGTCTTTTCCAATGAGTCAACTTTTTGCATCAGGTGGCCAAATTTTGGGGGCTTCAGCATCAGTCCTTCCAATAAATATTCAGGGTAGATTTCCTTTAGGATTGACTGGTTTGATCTTGCAGTCCAAAGTACTCTCAAGAGTCTTCTCCAGCACCACAGTTCAAAAGTATCAAATGAATAAAATATAATTTTTACCTGTCACATTTCCAATCCATGATAACAAGCATTTATTTTTTAGATGAGCACCCTTATGCACTAACAGTAGAGGCAAAGGTTAGTGCTAAATTCCTGTAAAGTAATTTGAAATATGTATGAAACAATCAAACGGCATACACATTGAATAAGCAGTTCTGAATCTAGTAATCATTTCTTAGAAATTAATCATTTTGTAGATAATTAATTCAGTTGGAACCTCATTTCTCAATATGAAATAATAAGAAAACAATTAAGATAGAAGTAAAAATGATGCTGGGCTTCCTTGGTGGGTCAACAGTAAAGAATCTGCCTGCCAGTACAGGAGATGTGGGTTCGATCCTTGGGTTGGGAAGATCCCCTGGAGAAAGAGATGGTAACACACTCCAGTATTCTTGCCTGGGAAATCATGTGGACCAAGGAGCCTGGTGGGCAACAGTCCATTAGGTCTTGAAGAGTCAGACACAACTTAGCAACTAAACAAGAACAACAACAAAAATGATATTACCCATTTGCTTGACATTCTGGAAAAGGCAAAGCTATAGGAACAAAGGACAGATTAGTGGTCACCAAGATCAGAAGTAGAAAAAGGGTTCTTTGGGGTGTGGAATTGTTCTGTGCTCTTTTGGTGATGGAGTTTTCAGCTTCTACACATTTGTTAGAACTCATAGAGCAGTAAATCAGAAGAAAAGTCAAAAAAGAGAAGGAAGAGGAGGGGAGAAATATTTTAATGCTTGTAAATTTTAGAAAGTATTTAGAAGTTTTAGAAAGTAATCTTTAGAAAGATAAATATTAGAAAACATTTTTTAAAAGCACTAAGTTTTTAGTACCATTTCCTCAAGATAGCACAGTCAACAGCTAGAAACCTCTAGATAAATTTCTAGGCAGCTTTTGCTCTATATTTGTGTATCTATATCTATAGATATATTTTTGGATCATATTGTAATTAGTATCTTTATTATTTTATAAATATTTTTCTTTATAATATAATATTTTATGTACAAATCATGCATCATGTAATGGTTGAACATCTATCATTTAATTTAGCTAACCATTTTATACGATTGATACAATGATTAGGTATGATGTTTACATTTTGTATTTATGTGCATATATATGTGTATATATATATATATATATACACACCATAAATAGATATATAATATATAACTTTTAATCAGAAGAGATATATTTTTTAATAAACACATGATGATATTCTTAGAGGAGTTGCTATAGTGATTTTGTGTTAGGTATAAGCAGAGTTTTAGGGTATTATTACAGTCCTTTTTCACACCTGCCAAGGAGTTTCCAGAACAGCTTGTCTGCCGTGATATGCTGTCCATTTTCTTCTTTTGCTGTCAACTACAAATGTCGTGATTGTAGCAAAATGGTCATCTTCAATACTTTTTATGCACTCAATGGATTCAGAAAGAACAATGAAATAACTATTAAGGAAGATGTGTTAGTCTTTTAACCTTATCAAAATATAGAATCTGAAAGGTCTAATATTTGCATATGTGATATCAGTCAGTCAGTTCAGTTGCTCAGTCGTGTCTGACTCTTTGCAACCCCATGAATCGCAGCATGCCAGGCCTCCCTGTCCATCACCAACTCCCAGAATTTACTCAAACTCATGTCCATCGAGTAGGTGATGCCATCCAGCCATCTCATCCTCTGTCGTCCCCTTCTCCTCCTGCCCCCAATCCCTCCCAGGATCAGAGTCTTTTCCAATGAGTCAACTCTTCGCATCAGGTGACCTAAGTATTGGAGTTTCAGCTTCAGCATCAGTCCTTCCAATGAACACCCAAGACTGATCTCCTTTAGGATGGACTGGTTGGATCTCCTTGCAGTCCAAGGGACTCTCAAGAGTCTTCTCCAACACCATAGTTCAAAAGCATCAATTTTTCAGCACTCAGCTTTTTTCACAGTCCAGCTCTTACATCCATACATGACCACTGGAAAAACCATAGGCTTGACTAGACAGACCTTTGTTGGCAAAGTAATGTCTCTGCTTTTTAATATGCTATCTAGCTTGGTCATAACTTTCCTTCCAAGGAGTAAGCATCTTTTAATTTCATGGCTGCAATCACCATCTGCAGTGATTTTGGAGCCCCCAAAAATAAAGTCTGACACTGCTTCCACTGTTTCCCCATCTATTTGCATTGAAGTGATGGGACCAGATGCCATGATCTTAGTTTTCTGAATGTTGAGCTTTAAGCCAACTTTTTCTACTGTTAGATAATTTAAATTCTGTGGTATACTCCTAAATTCTTCATGATGCAAAAATTTTAAAGACATATAAGAACTATTATGTCCTTATAACAGGAAGGGAGACCAGAAAATCAATGTACACAAAATTCAATAGCAAAGTTCATTTCACTCAAGATGGAGCTCAGATTGGAAAGAGAGGTCATTTCCACATGTATATGCTTGAGTACCAGGCAGTAACTCAGATGTCAGGGGAAGCACTGTCCTTTCCTCCAAGTGTAACTCAAGACCAGAAAGCTATACCATAATATCCAAGTGGGAATGGAACACATCAGAGGTGGATACTGTTTGTCAGAGCAATTTATTTTATTTTATTTTTTTTTCATTTATTTTTATTAGTTGGAGGCTAATTACCTTGAAATATTGTAGTGGTTTTTGTCATACATTGACATGAATCAGCCATGGATTTTCAAGTATTCCCCATCCCAATCCCCCCTCCCACCTCCCTCTCCACCCGATTCCTCTGGGTCTTCCCAGTGCACCAGGCCCGAGCACTTGTCTCATGCATCCAGCCTGGGCTGGTGATCTGTTTCACCCTAGATAATATACATGTTTCGATGCTGTTCTCTCGAAACATCCCACCCTCGCCTTCTCCCACAGAGTCCAAAATTCTGTTCTGTACAAAAGATGGTAACAGTAACCCTATATGCAAAACAGAAAAAGAGGCACAGATGTCAGAGCAATTTAAATTCCAGCCTGGTTATCATGCCCAAGCAGACAGATGAGGGGTTGGACCCAGGATAAGTCTTTTCCTGAATATAAACTATGAAATGAGAAAGCAGTTTCTAGGCAGCAACATGGCACCTACCAGGACAGCAAAGACCACTACTCCAGCTGCTGGGACCGTTTATTACTTATAGCAACAGCAGGATCATCATGGGGTCATCTCCTCACCTCCCAAGTCCCACAGGAAGATACCAAACAGAAGGGGCCAAAAAATGGGCAGGGGATTACTCCAACCCTGAAAAATCAACTCTAAAGTCTAATCCCAGGGTAATGAAAGCCTGCAGTTGTACCTTGAAAGAGGACATGGTACGAAGTCCTATGCTCAACTGAAATTAGGGACATGGAATAGAGACAATGTTGTGACACTTTCCCCAGGGTAGGGGGGTGGGTGAGAAACACCCCTATGGCAAGGGCTCACCAACGTCCTCATCTGCGTGTGTCCATAGAAATCCCAGGGTGTTTCACAAAGATGTGGATTAGACTGTCATTCATCCTTGCCTGCAAAGTCTGTGTAGACGTATGCAAAATTGCCAGTGCACATGGTGGTAGTGTTTCTCTACAGAGAATGACTAATGGGATGACAGATCTAAAAAATTAAAAAGGAGACAGGTTTTTTTTTTTTTTTTAATCAAATACATGAGTGTGTGCTAAGTGAATGAATTTTTAATCATGACACTGGCATGTTTTGACATACCAGTGAGCAACATGTGAAGAAAACAAATTGCCAAAAGGAACACATGTTTTTTAATCTAATTAATGTAGGGTCTGAGCTGCTACTTAGTAACCAGACCATGTTGACCCTAAGCCACAATTAATTTGCAAATAGATTAGTAAACTTGAAGAAGGAATAAGGAATTCATAGGGCCTGGACTCCATCTCAGGCCTGTCCATGCTGATCGTGCTAGGCCGCCTCTCCAGTGGACTCTGAACTCTGTGCTTAGCGCCTGTGGGAATGACAATGGAAGGATAAGACCCTCTCTGGGCAGGGGAATCTTGAAGATCACATCCAGGTTAAGAGAAAACAGACACTAATCATCCCTGCCTCCGGACAGTATCTATGTAACCACAGGCTTATCCTTTATTAACTGGTTGGAATATAACCGCGGGCTTATTGATTATTAACTGTTTGAACACATAACATGTGAATGATGGGGTTATTGTGATTGTATTTGCCCTTCCTTTGTAAGCCTCAAGGGATTTGGGCTGGTGGGTTTGGACACGTACACATGGGGTATAAAAGATGTTCACAAATGCTGGTCGGGGTCCTTGGCTAAGAGGAGACTCTGCCTTGGGCCCGCCGGTGTAATAAACTGCACTCCACCATCTGCATTGTCCCTCTGAGTGAGTTTGTTTCCCGGAAAGCATGGCTATAACAAACTAATCTTTTTTTGTCACTCAACCTGAACTAGTGGTCATATTATACCTCGGGAGCAGCCCAGCCTCTCAGACTGTATAAAAGTCCTTGTGTCCACACTAGACATCAGATCTCTGCTTGAAAACTTTTGAATCACTACTTCATAGAAGATTCCCTTCCACTGTTAAACAATTCTAATGATGAGGAAGGCATTGCCCCTTAGTTTGTGACCAATTCTACAACTTTCAACTTATCTCTAGATACTAAGTTTATTTCATCTCTTTCTTTTTTTTTTTTTCCATACTGGAAAACACTGGATAAATATGCTATCTTTTCTACATGGTTATTCCCAGCAAACTAGGACACACAACTTCACTTTCTGGTTATTATCTCCCTGAAATGTGAGAGTCAGAAAAAAGAGTGCTCCAGAGTTGACAGCTTTCTCCAGCACAGCTACCGGATGCTCTGAATTCCAAAAATTAAGTCCAGGGCAATATTTGAGAATCTAAAAGAGGTGAAAATAAAAAAGGGCACCTTGAGGTGGGATCAAGATGGCAGAGCATGAGGATCTTGAGCTCACTTTCCCCATGAAGACATCAAAACAACTGCCTACAGAGCAATTTTCTCAGAGGACAATCTAAAGAAGAGGAGATGGCTCTTCTACAACCAAGGTTATAAAGAGCCACATGGTGTCTAGCAGGAAGGGAGAAAAAACAGTCTAGTTGGGATGCTCACACCTGGCAGAGGAGGGAAATCACTGACTCTGAGATCCTCCCAAAGACATCAGGGTTGTCCAAGCCCCACAATTCAGTAACCCTGGGATCAGCCTGGGAAGACAAGTCTCATTAGCTGGTTTGAAATCAGTAAGAGTCACTAGGCAGCTGTGGGAAAATTGGAGACCCCCACTTTGTAATCAAACATACACAGACTCAATTGTTCCCAGTCTAGCACAGAGGCAGTAGACCGAAAACTGCCTGGTGCTCTGGCTAGCCTGCCAGGACCCCCCACCCTAGCATGCGCACCACCCCTCACTAGGGGGCCATTTCTTCAATGGTGCTGCTCCCCACTAAGTTGGACACTGCCATTGGACACATTGGGGAGAAGCAAAATTGTCTCAGAACTGCATTTACAGTACCATAGACTTGGTCCCATCCCCAAATAAGGTGGAAACGGCCATCTCACTAGGGAGAAGATCAAAAACAATCAGGGCTCCTGTTCTACCTCTTGGGGCCCTGGGCTGAGGGGCTTCCCCCTGTATGGCAGCAGCTACCATGAAGCCGGGAGAAACCCTCGCTCACACTGGCACCCAGCTCTGGTCCCGCAATTCCAGCCACACCTCCCACCAAGGCAGTGCCTGTCGGTACACCCTGGGAGAATAAGTGGCTTACACTCACCTCAGATCCAGCTCTCCCACCAAAGCCACTGGGCACAGCAGAATGCATTGGGACACTCCCCCACAAAAGCTGTACCTTCAAGACTGGAATAGATAAATATTTTCCCTAATTTCATAGAGACAAGAGATAAAGTTAAACAAAATGAGAAGACAAAGGAATATGTTCCAAATGAAAGAACAAGGTAAAATTCCAGAAAAATCATAATAAAATGGAAATAAATAATTTATCCCATAAAGTAAGAGTTGATTACTGGATTGATCATATTCTTTGAAGTGAAAGATGGAGGAGTTCTATGCAGTCAGCCAAAACAACACCAGGAGATGAATTGGCTCAGATCTGAACACCTTATTGCAAATTCAAACTTATATTGAAGAAAGTAGGGAAAACCACTAGATCATTCAGGTATGACCTAAATCAAATCACTTATGATTATACAGTGGAAGTGAGAAATAGATTCAAGGGATTAGATCTGATAGACAGAGAACCTGAAGAACTGTGGACATAGGTCTGTGACATTGTATAAGAGGCAGTGATCAAAACCATCCCCAAGAAAAAGAAATGTTAAAAGGCAAAATGGTTGTCTGAGAAGGCTTTACAAATATTTGAGAGAAAAAGAGAAGGTAAAGGTAAAGGAGAAAAGGAAAGATATATCCATCTGAATGCAGAGTTCCAAAGAATAGAAAGGAGAGATAAGAAAGCCTTTCTCAGTGATCAGTGCAAAGAAATAGAGGAAAACAATAGAATGGGAAAGACTAGAGATCTCTTCAAGAAAATTAGAGATGCCAAGGGGACATTTCATGCAAAGATGGGCACAATAAAGGACAGAAATGATGTGGACCTAACAGAAGCAGAAGATATTAAGAAGAGGTGGCAAGAATACACAGAAGAACTGTACAAAAAAGATCTTCATGGCCCAGATAACCACGATTGTGTGATCACTCACCTAGAGCCAGACATCCTGGAATATGAAGTAAAGAGGGCCATAGGAAGTTTCGCTACAAACAAAGCCAGTGCAGGTGATGGAATTCCAGTTCAGCTATTGCAAATCCTAAAATATGATGCTGTGAAAGTGCTGCACTCAATATGTCAGCAAATTTGGAAAACTCAGCAGTGGCCACAGGACTGGAAAAAGTCAGTTTTCATTCCAACCCCAAAGAAGGGCAATGTCAAAGAATATTCAAACTACTGCACAATTGCACTCATCTCACATACTAGCAAAGTAATGCTCAAAATTCTTCAAGCCAGGGTTCAACAGTACATGAACTGTGAACTTCCAGATGTTCAAACTGGATTTAGAAAAGGTAGAGGAACCAGAGATCAAATTGTCAACATCTGTTGGATCATCAAAAAAGCAAGAGAGTTCCAGGAAACATCTACTTCTGCTTTATTGGCTATGCCAAAGCCTTTGACTATGTACACCACAACAAACTGGGAAATTCTTCAAGAGATGGGAATATCAGACCACCTGGCCTGCCTCCTGAGAAATCTGTATGCAGGTCAGGAAGCAACAGTTAGAACTGGACATGGAACAGACTGGTTTCAAATTGGGAAAGGAGTATATCAAGGCTATATATTGTCACCCTGCTTATTTAACTTATATGCAGATTACATCATGTGAAATGCTGGACTGGATGAAGCACAAACTTGTATCAAGATTTTCAGGAAATATATCAATAACCTCAGATACGCGGAAGACACCACCCTTATGCCAGAAAGTAAGGAACTGACAAGCCTCTTGAAAGTGAAAGAGGAGAGTGAAAACGTTGGCTTAAAACTCAACATTCAGAAAACTAAGATCATGGCATCCTATTCCATCACTTTATGTCAAATAGATGGGGAAACAATGGAAACAGTGAGAGACTTTATTTTCTTGGGCTCCAAAATCACTGCAGATGATGACTGTAGCCATAAAATTAAAAGACATTTGCTCCTTGGGAGAAAAGCTATGACTAACCTAGACAGCATGTTAAAAAGCAGAGGCATTACTTTGCCAGCAAAGGTCCATCTAGTCAAAGCCATGGGTTTTCCAGTAGTCATGTATGAATGTGAGAGTTGAACTCTAAAGAATGCTGAATGCCAAAGAATTGATGCTTTTGAACTGTGGTGTTGGAGAAGACTTTTTTTTTTTTTTTTTTTCATTTATTTTTATTAGTTGGAGGCTAATTACTTTACAATATTGTAGTGGTTTTTGCCATACATTGACATGAATCAGCCATGCATTTACCTGTGTTCCCCATCCCGATAACCCCTCCTGCCTCCTTCCCCATCCCATCCCTCTGGGTCTTCCCAGTGCACCAGCCCTGAGCACTTGTCTCACGCATCCAACCTGGGCTGGTGATCTGTTTCACCCTTAATAGTATACTTGTTTCAATGCTACTCTCTCAGAACATCCCACCCTTGCCTTCTCCCACATAGTCCAAACTGGAGCCCATTATACAAAGTGAAGTAAGCCAGAAAGATAAAGACCAATACAGTATACTAATGCATATATATGGAATTTAAAAAGATGGTAATGCTATATGCAAAACAGAAAAAGAGAGACAGATGTACAGAACAGTCTTTTGGAGAAGACTCTTGAGAGTCTCTGGTACTGCAAGGAGATCCATCCAGTCAATTCTAAAGGAAATCAACCCTGAATATTCATTGGAAGGAAAAGGTTGTTGCTGAACGATAAGACGCTTGGATTCTTGGCCTCCGGAGGAGACAAATTCAATCCGGGGTCAGAGAGGAGGCTGGATCACTCAGAGCTTTTGTGTAATAAGGTTTTATTAAAGTATCAAGGAGATAGAGAAAGCTCCTGACATAGGCATCAGAAGGGGGCAGAAAGAGTACCCCCCTGCTAGTCTTCAGCTGGATTTTATGTAGTCACTAGCAGTCCATTAATGAAAAGAAAGGAATGTCTTAAAACTCAGAATGGCACCAGATAATTCATCCCAGGCCATAAAACGATTGACTTGAATCTTGTAGAAGGGCAGATTACCATACAAATAGTTTCATTTACATAGATTAGAGGAACAATATCTGAGTATAACATACTGGTTTGTCAAGTAGGTTCTGAGCCATTTGGCAGAACTTGAAGACAGAGTCTGGGGTACATTAACATAGCTTAAAACAAACATTTCCATAAGAAAAAATGTATTGGTTAACTAAAGGTTTGAGAATAGTTAGCTTCAGGTGAAACCAGGTGTCATGACAACACAGCATTTTAAGAGAAACCTCCTTTTAAATTTGTATAGAGAAGGAAAAAAAAATATTGCCGGTTTGTTTCCTCCTGCCGCTTAAGAGAGATAAAAATGTCTGGCACTTGCAGCCTATTTCCTCCATTTGGAGACCCCTGGCCTTCCTGCCTGTTACCCTCTCAGAAGGACTGATGCTGAAGCTGAAATTCTAATTTTTTGGCCACCTGATGTGAAGAAATGACTCATTGGGAAAGATCCTGATGCTGGGAAAGATTGAAGGCAGGAGGACAGGGGATGACAGAGGATGAGATGGTTGGATGGCATCACCTACTCGATGGACATGAGTTTGAGCAATCTCTGAGAGTTGGTGATGGACTGGGAAGCCTGGCATGCTGTAGCCACAGGGTTGCAAGGAGTCAGACACAACTGAGTGACTGAACTGAACTGAAAGTTAGAGTAATAAAAAAGGTCACTGGACAAGGAAAAAGTATAGATCAACAAATGAGAACTTCAACAAAAAACTAGAAAATATAAAAAAATAATCAAAGCTGAAGAATATAATAACTGAAATGAAAATGTCACTAGGAGGAATTAGTAGCAGGTTACATAATAAAGAGGAATACATAAGTGACCAGGAATATACAATAGTGTAAATCACCCAAAGTAGCACAAGGTAAAAAAAAGAGAATAATTTTAAGGACCTCTGGGACAGCATAAAGCATACAAAGATTTGCACTTAAGGGTCCCAGAAGGAGGAGAGAGAGACAAAGGCATAGAAAACATATTTGTTTAAAACTATGGCTGAAAATTTCCCTAACTTGAAAAAGAAACAGA
Source organism: Cervus canadensis (assembly GCF_019320065.1). Classification (NCBI taxonomy): domain Eukaryota; kingdom Metazoa; phylum Chordata; class Mammalia; order Artiodactyla; family Cervidae; genus Cervus; species Cervus canadensis. The sequence goes on from NC_057413.1 coordinate 33,106,370, forward strand.
TATCCGTGTTCAAAAAGCACAGAAACTCCCCCAAGAAGATGAACCCAAAGAGATTCACACTAATATATATCACAATTAAAGCAGCAAGTTTAAAGAGAGGATTTTCAAGGCAGCAAGAGGGAAAAAAAAGTTACATACAAGGGAATCTTCTAAGATTAAAATTGATTTTTGGGGAGACACTTTACAGGCCAGAAGGGAGTGGCATGAAATATTAAAACTACTGAAGGGAAAAAAATCCACAACCAAGAATACCCTATATGCAAAGCTATTTGAAAAATAGATAATTGAAAGATACATAATTTCCCAAATATCAAAACTGAAAGTTCATTACCACTAAACCAGTCTTACTGGAAATGTTAAAGGGTGTTCTTTAAGTGAGAAATAAAAGACTATAACAAGAAATAATAAAATAGATGAAGAAAATCTCACTGGTGAAAACAAACATAGAGGTAGTTATTCAAGCACTTAAATAAACTAGTGAAATATTAATATACAAAAAATTATAAAATCAACTATAGCCACAAAAAGTAGTTAAGGATAGACTTAAATATGTAAAGCATTTACATGAAGACATAAAACATAGGGAAAGAGGAATAAAAAATGTAGAACTCTGAGAATGTGTTTTATTTTAAATGATTAGCTATTTAAGATGAGTAGATATCATTATATATTTACATTATATACATTATTAGATAATTAGATATACATTAACTATCATTCTATATCTACATTATATCTACTTATTGTGCTTAACTCATGGTAAGCATGAAAACTGGTAAAAGCAGAAAGCAAAAGCAGAAAACTAGTAACAAATGGCAATAAGCAGATACTTATCAATTGTTCCTTTTCAGTTGTTAAGTCATGTCCAACTCTTTGTGACTCCATGGACTATAGCACACCAGGTTTTCCTGTCCTTCACTGTCTCCCATAGTTTGCTCAAACTCATGTCCATTGAATCAGTGATGTCTTCCAGCCATCTCATCCTCTGTCACTCCCTTCTCCTCTTGCCCTCAGTCTTTCCCAGCATCAGGATCTTTTCCAGTCAGTCGGCTCATCACATCAGGTGCCCAAAATTTTGGAGCTTCAGCTTCAGCCTCAGTCTTCCAATTAACATATGGGGTTGATTTCCTTTAGGATTGACTGGTTTGGTGTCCTTGCAGTCCAAGGGGCTCTCAAGATTCTTCTCCAGTACCACAATTCAAAAACATCAATTCCTCAGTTCTCAGCCTTCTTTCTGGTCCAACTCTCACATCTGTACCTGACTACTGGAAAAACCATGGCTTTGACTCTATGGACCTTTGTTTGCAAAGTGATGCCTTTGCTTTAAATACTATGTATAGGTTTGTTTTTGCTTTTCTTCCAAGGAGAAAGTGTCTTTTCATTTCATGGCTGTAGTCCCCATCCACAGTGATTTGGGAGTCCAGAAAAATAAAATTTGTTACTATTTCCATCCCCCCTTCCCCCATCTATTTGCCATGAAGTGGTAGATACCTATCAATAATCACTTTAAATGTAAGTGGACTTACTTCTGGTTCAAGATGACAACATAGAAGGAATGGCACTCATCTCCTCTTGCGATAGTACCAAAATTGCAACTAGCTGTTGAACAACCATTGAAAGGAGAAAACTGGAACCCACCAAAAAAATACTCCACTTCGAAAGACAAAGAAGAAGCCACAGTGATATGGTGGGAAAGGCATGATCATGATAAAACAAACCCCATAACCATTGGGTGGATGATCCACAAATAGGAGAACAGTAACACCAAAAAAGTTCTCCCACTGTCATTAAGGTCCTGAACACCACGTCAGTCTTCCCAGCCTGGAGATCCAGCAAAAGAACTGGGAATCCCCAGGGAATTTGACCTTGCAGACCAGCGGAATTTGATTATAGGACTTCCACAGGACTGAGCGAAACATAGACTCCAATCTTGGAGGAGAAAAACAAAATTTTGTGTGCATCAGGACTGAGGGGAAAGGATAAGTGATCCCACAGAAGACTGAACCAAAGCTACCTGCTAGTGTTGGAGGGTCTCCTGTGGAGTTGTGGGTTCACAGGAGCACACCACAGGGATGGAAACACTGGCAGTAGCAGTCCTGGAAGGTCCCCCTTGTTGTAAAACCTCTTGGAGTTTGCCATTAATCCTACCACAGAGCCTGTAGAACCCAGGGCTATGTCCCCTCAGGCCAAAAAAATACCAGGAAAATGAAAGTGAAAGTTGCTCAGTCATGTCTGACTCTTTGCAACCCCCTGTACTATATACAGTCCATGGAATTCTCCAGTCCAGAATACTGTAGTAGGTAGCCATTCCCTTCTTCATGGGATCTTCTCAACCCAAGGATCAAACCCGGGTCTCTCACATTGCAGGCAGCTTCTTTACCAGCTGACCACCAGGAAAGCCCAAGGACACTGGAGTATTCACCCATCAGCAGATAATTGGATTAATGCTTTATTGAGTAAGGCCCTACCCACCAGAACAAGACCCAGTTTTTTCACCACTATTCCCTCCCAACAGGAAGTTTACACAAGCCTCATCCATCAGAGGACAGACAGAATAAGCAAGAACCACAGGCCCACAGCAAGTAAAAGAAAAGCCATATTGCAGAAAGTTAATCATGATGAAAAAACAGATAGTTGTATCCTAGATGAAGGGACAAGATGAAACCCCAGAAAGGCAACTAAATGAAATGGAGATAGGCATCTCTCCAGAAAAAGAATTCAGAATAATAATAGTGGAGATAGTCCAGGATCTTGGGAAAACAATGAAGGAGATGCAAGAAATGTTTTTAAAGACCTAGAAGCACTGTGCTGTGCTGAGTTGCTTTAGTCATGTCCAACTCTGCGCAACTATATGAACGGTAGCCCTTCAGGCTCCTCTGTGCATGGGATTCTCCAGGCAAGAATACTGGAGTGGATTGCCATTCCCTCCTCCAGGGGACCTTCCCGACTCAGGGATTGAACCCACATCTCTTACATCTAACCTGCATTGGCAGGTGGATTCTTTACCACTAGTGTCACCTGAGAACAGTTAAAGTACAAACAAACAGAGATAAATAATACGAGAAGGAAGCAATAGGATAATAACTGGGACAGAAGAATGAATAAATGAACTGGAGGGCAGAATGGTGGAAATCACAGCCACACAACAGACTATAGAAAAAACAATTAAAAAAAAATGAAGATAGACTAAGAGACCTCTGGGACAACATTAAATGTTCCAACATTCTCTTTATAGGGGACCCAGAATGAGAAAAGATCAAGAAAGGACCTGAAAATATGAAGAGATAACAGCTGAAAACTTCCCTAACATGGGAAAGGAAATAATCAACCAAGTCCAGGAAGCACAGACAGTCCCAAACAGGATAAACCAATGGAGGAACACACTGAGACACATAGCAATCAAACTGACAAAAATGAAAAATAAAGATAAAAATAAAATATTAAAATCAACAAGGGGAAAACAACCAATAGCGTATAAGGGAACTCCCATAAGCTCTCAGCTGATTTCTCACAGAAACTCTACAAGACAGAAGGGAATGGCATGATATATTTAAAGTGATGAAAGAGAAGAAACTGAAACCAAAAATGCCTTACTCCAGGAAGACTCTCATTCAGATTTGATGAGAAATCAAAAGATTTCCAGACAAGCAAAATTTAAAAGAATTCAGTACCACCAAACCAGCTTTACAACAAATGCTAAAGGAACTACTTTAGATAGGAAAGGCAAGCGAAAGAAAAGACCAGCCTACAGATGACAAGCCCAAAACAATTTAAAAAATGGTAATAGAATCATACATAGAAATGGCTCAGATGGTAAAGCATCTGCCTACAATGTGGGAAGCCTGGGTTCGATCCTTGGGTTGGGAAGATCCTCTGGAGAAGGAAATGGCAAGCCACTCCAGTACCCTTGCCTGGAAAATCTCATGGACAGAGGAGCCTGGTAAGCTACAGTCCATGGGGTCACAAAGAGTCGGACACGACTGAGTGACTTCACTTTCACTTTCATAGCAATAATTACTTTAAATGTAAATGGATTAAATGCACCAACCAAAAGACATAGACTAGCTGGGCAGATGAAAACATGTGCCTGTATGCACTTCCACTTACCACATCACTCTGTTTGACATTAAAGATTGTATCTAATATTTTATATTGTTAGGTTAATAATGTTGGCATTTTGGTTTTCAATTTCAGTTATCTTTTATTTCTTGTCTGGTTATTGATTGTGAAAATTGACAAACATCTTTTACTATTGTGATTATGTAACTATTAATTACTTAATACCATTGTAAATTGGTCAACAGAAAAATAATAGAATTCTATGTCACCAAAACTTCTATTTAATAGGAAACCTTGTAGTCACTTTTTAAAATCCAGATGCATATTGGTGTTATCTTGAAACTTTTTGAAAACTATAAATGCCCAGTTATTGCTTATTTTTTTCCAAAACTCTAGATATGTTTCTAATGAGCAGCTGTGTTTAAAAAAAGCTGGACTATATGATGATCCTTTATTTTTATCTAGCTTGTTTCACTTTTTCTATTTCATATTCAGTGTTTCCATTTCATTTAGATTATGTTTTCCAATTTCTCCATCTCTTCTTCTTCTTCTTTTTCTTATGTTCTCACAAACCTTTATCAAGCATGGTAGAAATGCTTTTGGATACATATATATAAATGGCATGCATTATATATATATATATACACACACTACATATATATATATATATACAGTTTAAAAAACTTATGAACTTTTGCCTCACTAAAACATTTACAACATTTTTTTATTTCACTTGTGTGACTTGGTATGGTAGAATTCTAGATTTCTAACAAAAAATAGATATGCTACAAACAACAAAGTTTTACATTATCTTATATACTTTATCTTGCCAGTACCTTATAATAAGGTATATTGGAAAAATCTGAAAAATAGCATATGTTCATATGTATAACTGAATCATCTTGCTGTGCACCTGAAACAATGTTTAAGTCAACTTTACTTCAATAAAATACATATACTAAAAGTAAGAAAACAAAATAATCAACACTAAGAAAAATGTAAATGGACTAAATTCTTGAATCAGAAGATAAAAGATTGGCTGAATGTATTTAAAAATCACAAGACTGTTCATATGCTGTCTATAAGACACCTCAGATATAAGGACACACACAGACTGAAAGTGAGGAGATAGAAAAAGATATTCCATGCAAATAGAAATGAAAAGAAAGCTCAATTTTAATACTTACATCAGACAAAATAGTACTTAAAATAAAGCAAAAATCAAGAGGACATTATATAATAATAACAGGGTCAATCCACGGAGAGGATATAATATTTGTAAGAATATATGTATGTAATGAAGAGCACATGAACCAAATATAAACAGACACAAAGGGAGAAATGGAAAGTAATACCAAAATAGTAGGGGAAAACACCCCACTTATATCAATGTTAGGTCATCTAGACAGAAAATCAAAAAGTAAACTTTGTCTAATGACACATTAGACTGGATGCAACTAATAGACAACTACAGAAGAATCCATTCAGTAGAATACACATCCTTTTCAAGTGTACATGAAACTTTCTCCAGGATAGATCACATACTAGGCCACAAGACAAGTTTCAGTAACTAAGACAATTGAAATCATATCAAGCATTTGTTTCCCCCCCTGAGGCTAGAAATCAATTAAGAGAAAAAATAAAAATAAAAACCCTGCAAAACCCAGAAGTACATAGGAGCTAAAAAAATATTTTACTAAATAGCCAATGGGTCAATGAAGAAAGCAAAGAAGAAATCAGAAAATACACTGATGTAAATGAAAGTAGAAACACAACTTTCCAAAATTTATGGGACACAGCAGAAGCAGTTCTAAGAAGGAAGTTTTTAGTGACATAATCACTAAATAAATCTTAAATAAACAATCTAATTTTCCATGTAAAGGATTTAAAAGAACAAACATAGCCCCAAGCCAGCAGAAGCTTAGAAATAACAAAGATCAGAGTAGAAATAAATGAGACAGAAAAAAGAAAAGATTAATGAAACTAAGAGATGGTTTCATGATGAGATAAATTAAATTGACAAACTTTTAGCTGGACTCGCTAAGAAAACAAGAAAAAATGCCCAAATGATATTAGACATGGAATAGAAATTACAACCAATATCTCAAAAATGCAGTCATAAGAGAATCTTGCAAGCTGTTATATGTCAACAAACTGGACACTTAGAAGAAATGGATAAATCATTAGAAAGATGCAATCTTCCAACTAAATCAGGAACAAATGCAAAAAAAAGTTCAGACCTTTTGCTAGTACTGAACTTGAATCAATAATTTAAAAATTCCCAACAAATGTTCTAGACCAGATAGCTTCACAAGGGAAATCTACCAAACATTTAAACAAGAGTTAATACTTATCCTTCTCAAATTATTCCAAAGAATCAGAAAAGAGGTAACATTTCTAAGCTCATTCTATGAGGTCAGCATTACACTGATACCAAAATGAGGTAAAGACACTAAAACAAAAAAAAAAAAAAGAAAGAAAGAAAATTAAATACAAACATCCCTAATGAACAAAGATGCAGAAATCCTCAACAAAATATTAGAACCAAAGTCAACAATATAAAAGAAAGATCATACATCTTGATAAAGTGACATTTATTATAGGGATGGAAAATGTTGGCATATCTACAAATCAATCAACATGACACACACACTATATTGACAAAACAAAGTATAAAAATCACATGATCATCTCAATAGATGTTGAAAAGCATTTGACAACATTTGATATCCATTCGTAACAAACATTCTAAACACTGTTTTTGTAGAGGGGGCGCATTTAGCATATTCAACTTGCTGCTGCTGCTGCTGCTGCTGCTGCTGCTGCTGCTAAGTCGCTTCAGTGTATCCGACTCTGTACGATCCCATAGAGGGCAGCCCATCAGGCTCTGTGGTCCCTGGGACTCTCCAGGCAAGAACACTGGAGTGGGTTACCATTTCCTTCTACAATGCATGAAAGTGGAAAGTGAAAGTGAAAGTGAAGTCACTCAGTCGTGTCTGACTCTTCACGACCCCATGGACTGCAGCCTACCAGTCTCCTCCATCCATTGGATTTTCCAGGCAAGAGTGCTGGAGTGGGTTGCCATTGCCGTCTCCGTATTCAGCATAATAAAGGCCATTTATGAAAAACCCATAGTTAACATAATATTCAGTGGTGAAAAGCTGAAAGCTTCTCCTCTAATGTGAAAAAAGACAAGGATGCCCAATTCACACCACTGATATTTAACAAAGTATTAGAAGTCCTAGTTACAACAAACAATAAATACCACTGCTGGTATTTAAAAAAATAAAAACATTCATTTGAAAAGATATATATACCCCAATGTTCATTGCAACATTATTTACAATAGCAAAGAAATGGAAATAACTTTACTGTCCATCAACAGACCAATGAATAAAGAAGATGTTGCACACATGTGCACACACACACACACACACACACACACATACATACAACAATGGAATATTACTCAGCCACAGAAAATACAATTTTGTCATTTGGAACAATATGGATGAACCTGGAGGGTGTTATGTTTGTGAAATAAGTCAGAGAAAGAAAAATATGGTATATTTTCACTTACATGTGGAATTTGAAGAATAAAGCATACAAACAAATAATAACAAAATAGAAACTGACCCATAGACAAAAAGAACAAACTGCTGATTATCAGAAGGAAGAGTAGGAAGGCAAGGAGAAAAATAAGTAAAGGAAATTAAGCAGTATAAACTACTAGGTGTAAAATTACAATGATGTACATAGACAGAAATATGTAGCACAGGGAATGCAGCCAATATTTTATAATAAATTAATATGGAGTAAAATCCATAAATATATAAAATTAATATCTGTATACCAAAAACAGTGGGCTTCCCTGATAGCTCAGTAGGTTAAGAATCTGCCTGCAATGCAGGAGACCCCAGTTCAATTCCTGAGTCGGGAAGTTCCCCTGGAGAATGGATAGACTACCCCCGCCAGTATTCTTGGGCTTCTCTTGTAGCTCAGCTGGCAAAGAATCCACCTTCAATGCAGGAGACATGGGTTTTATCCCCGGGTTGGGAGGACCTCTTGGAGAAGGGAAAGGCTGCCCACGCCAGTATTCTGGCCTAGAGAATTCCATGGCCTGTATAGTCCAAGGGGTCACAAGGAGTGGGACATTACTGAGGGACTTTCACTTTCTTTCATACCTAAAGCAAATATAACATTGGAAGTTAACTATATTTCAATTTTAAAAAGTGCATGTCAATGATATTGCAACTATGGGAAGCAACCATAAAAATAGCATTTATTCACTAGAATGTTATTTTTATCCAACTGGCAGGGGATGGCATCTTCCTTTCCTATACCAAGTTCTGACCTTGACTCTTTTCTTTTCTTTCAATTATTTTACTGTTTTTGTTTAGTTGTTAAGTGTTAGGAAATTTAAATAGTCTTATTTAGTCTTCAGAGACAAAGCAGAGCAGGCATCTAACCTTGCTTCTAATCTGCCTGGTCACTCCCCTGACTGTGAGTGCCCTCAGATTGATGATTATATCAGTTTCAGTCCATCCAAGGATGATACCTGGGAAACAAAACTGCAATTTTTGAAGTCTCACCCACAGAGCAAACATACTGCCTGGGATCTTTTCCCAATTGGGACTTGAGTTGTGCTCTCTCAAGGGAATTCCCAGTAATGGTTTGAATATGACTGCTGGTAAAACCCAGTTTGGTGACATATCCTCTGCTGTTGCCTACTTCACCTTTCTTTTAATGCTAGTATAATAAAAGCAAGCTGGATAATTTTTTTTTAATGAATATAGGTATTATTTATCTTTTTATAATGACTTCCAAAGAATAGCAAGGAGAGACAAGAATGCCTTCCTCAGCGATCAATGCAATGAAATAAGGAAAACAATAGAAAGGGAAAGACAAGAGATATCTTCAAGAAAATTAGAGATACCAAGGGAATATTTTATGTAAAGATGGGCTCAATAATGGACAGAAATGGTATGGGCCTAACAGAAGCAGAAGATATTAAGAAGAGGTGGCAAGAATACACTGAAGAACTACACAAAAAAGATCTTCATGACCCAGATAATCATGATGGTGTGATCACTCACACTCACCTAGAGCCAGACATCCTGGGAATGTGAAGTCAAGTGGGCCGTAGGAAATATCACTACAAAAAAACTAGTGGAGGTGATGGAATTCCAGTTGAGCTATTTAAAATCCTAAAAATTGATGCTGTGAAAATGCTGCACTCAATATGTCAGCAAATTTGGAAAAGTCAGCAGTAGCCATGGGACTGGGAAAGGTCAGTTTTCATTCCAATCCCTAAGAAAGGCAATGCCAAAGAATGCTCAAACTACTGCACAATTGCACTCATCTCACATGCTAGTAAAGTAATGCTCAAAATTCTCCAAGCCAGGCTTTAGCAATATGTGAATCATGAACTTCCAGATGTTCAAGCTGGTTATAGCAAAGGCAGAGGAACCAGAGATCAAATTGCCAACATCCTTCAGATCATTGAAAAAGCAAGAGAGTTCCAGAAAAACATCTATTTCTGCTTTATTGACTATGCCAAAGCCTTTGACTGTGTGGGTCACAATGAACTGAGGAAGATTCTGAAAGAGATAGAAATACCAAACCACCTGACCTGGCTCTTGAGAAACCTGTATGCAGGTCAGGAAGTAACAGTTAGAACTGGACATGGAACAACAGACTGGTTCCAAATAGGAAAAGGAGTACGTCAAGGCTGTATATTGTCACCCTGCTTATTTAACTTACATGCAGAGTACATCATGAGAAACGCTGGGCTGGAGGAAGAACAAGCTGGAATCAAGATTGCCGGGAGAACTATCAGTAACCTCAGATATGCAGATGATACAACCCTTATGGCAGACAGTGAAGAAGAAATGAAGAGCCTCTTGATGAAAGTGAAAGAGGAGAGTGGAAAAGTTGGCTTAAAGCTCAACATTCAGAAAACTAAGACCATGGCATCTGGTCCCATCACTTCATGGGAAATAAATGGGGAAACAGTGGAAACAGTGGCTGAGTTTATTTTTCTGGGCTCCAAAATCACTGCATATGATGATTGCAGCCATGAAACTAAAAGACGCTTACTCCTTGGAAAGAAAGTTATGACCAAACTAGACAGCATATTAGAAAGCAGTGACATTACTTTGTCAACAATGGTTGGTCTAGTCAAGGCTGTGGTTTTTCCAACGATCATGTATGGATGTGAGAGTTGGACTATAAAGAAAGCTGAGTGCCAAAGAATTGATGCTTTTCAAGTGTGGTGTTGGAGAAGACTCTTGAGAGTCCCTTGGACTGCAAGGAGATCCAACCAGTCCATCCTAAAGGAAATCAGTCCTGGGTGTTCAGATTGAAGGCAGGGGGAGAAGGGGATGACAGAGGATGAGATGGTTGGATGGCATCACCGACTCAATGGACATGAATTTGGGTAAACTCCGGGAATTGGTGATGGGCAGAGAGGCCTGGCGTGCTGAGGGTCATGGGATCACAAAGAGTCAGACATAACAGAGTGACTGAACTGAACTGAACTGAGTGGCTTATTTTGTTAACGAATCCTTTGAACCTGAGACAAAATGTGAAAACTTTCGGCAAAACACTAAGTCATGTTTGACACTTTTTCTTCTTAAATTTATATCACGACGCTCTGAATCCATCTATTTAGGCAGCATACATATATTAAGCAATGCTGGGTACCATTGTTAATTTCCGCCTTTAATAGTTGTGCTTTATTTGGGAGACAATCAACAATTTAATAAAGATAATTTCATGAATTCCCAACTGCAGTGAAGGACATGAAATCAGTGACCTGGAAGAGTTTCCACAAGGCCTCCTGTGTCTTGGGTTCAGGATCTTCACTATCAGCAACTAAATATCTTCACAGGAAGAACAATCAAAATAAAGAGACTTCTGTATAAGTAGAATTGTATACGTTGCAAGTTTCTATTTAAATATATAAATTCAATTTATCCAAGATATCTAGGAAATATTATGGATCTATTGAATCAAGAAGACTTATAGAAAAAAAAAAAAAGAAGACTTATAGAAAACCCTAATTTACCTATTGGATCCAAACAAGAACCTATTTGAATTTGTGTTCTTTCAACCTGTATTGAATTTACTTTCATGGGCTCCAAAATCATTGCAGATGATGACTGCAGCAAAAAAGCTTGTTCCTTGGAAGAAAAGCGATGGCCAACCTAGACAGCATATCAAAAAAGCAGAGACCTTACTTTGCTGAGAAAGGCCCATCTAATCAAAGCTATGGTTTTTCCAGTAGTCCTGTATGGATGTGAGAGTTGGACTATAAAGAAAGTTGAGAGCTGAAAAATTGATGCTTTTGAAATATGGTGTTGGAGAAGACCTTTGAGAGTCCCTTGGACTGCAAGGAGATCAAACCAGTCAATTCTATTTTAGTTTGTTTGTTTTTAAAGTAATTTATTTATTTTAATTAGAGGCTAATTACTTTACAATATTGTAATGGTTTTTGCCATACATTGACAGGAAGCAGCCATGGGTGTACATGTGTTCCCCATCCTGAGCCCTCCTCCTACTTTCCTCCCCATCCCATCCCTCAGGTTCATCCTAGTGCACCAGCCCTGAGCACCCTGTCTCATGAATCAAACCTGGGCTGATGATCTATTTCACATATGATAACATACATGTTTGAATGCTATTCTTTCAAATCACCCCACCCTCGCTTTCTCCCACAGAGCCCAAAAGTCTACATATGTGTCTCTTTTGCTGTCTCGCACATAAGGTCATTGTTACCATCTTTCTAAATTCCATATATATGCGTTAATATACTGTATTGGTCAAACCAGTAAATTGTAAAGGAAATATTCATTGGAAGGACTGATGCCCAAGTTGAAACTCCAATACTTTGGCCACCTGATGTGAAGAGCTGACTCATTTGATAAGACCCTGATCCTGGGAAAGATTGAAGGCAGAAGAATAAGGGGAAGACAGAGGATGAGATGGTTGGATGGCATCACCGACTCAATGGACATGGGTTTAGGTGGACTCCAGGAGTTGATGATGGACAAGGAGGCCTGGCATTCTGCAGCTCATGAGGCCACAAAGGGTCAGACACAACTGAACAACTGAACTGAACTGAATGTGTATTGAAATTGTCTTCATTTTATAATTTTACAGAGCAATAATCATCTTTTCCATTCTTTAACTTTGACAGTTTTTACACATTTTTCAGAGTCAGTTTAATTTCCATTTTGCAAGCAAGACTTTCTTGTTCTTCCACTTCTGTCTAAACTCCAAGTGGGCAGCCACGGTCAGCCACCTGTCAGGAATAAAGGAAAATATGAACTAATGATCAGCTGAGAAATGTAGGAGGTGACATGCCATCTCACAGTTCTAGAGCTAAATTCTTAAACTAATGCTGGTGGCAACCTCATGTGTGACTCACCTTACAAATTTAAGCTTTGAGTCAAAAACTTTATGTATCATATTTACTAGAAAAGTTTTAATTATTTTAATTTAAAAAACTGTTTAAAGTTAAAGTACAACTGGCTTACAATCTTATGTAAATTCATATGTACAGCATACTGATTCAATATTTTAATCACCGCTGTGAGGCTAGATAGCATCTATCACCATACAAAGGTATTACAACATTATTGACTATATTCTCTGTGCTGCATATTACATCTTCAAGACCTGTTTATTTTACAACTAGAAGTTTGTACCTCTTGGTCTTCCCTGGTGGCTAGATGATAAAGAACCTGCCTGCAATACCAGAGACCTGAGTTTGATCCTTGGGTCAGGAAGATCCACTGGAGAAGGTAATGGCTATCCACTCCAGTATCCCTGCCTGGAGAACTCCATGGACAGAGTAGACTGGTGAGCTAGGGTACGAGGTGTAACAAAGAGTCAGACAAGACTGAGCCACTAATACTTTCACTTTCACTTTGTACTTCTTAATCTTTTTCATTTCTTTCATCCAACCTTGTCCCTAATGCAACCATCTGTTTGTTCTCTGTATCTATGAGTCTGTTTCTGTTTTGTTATGTTTTTCCATTTGTTTTGCATTTTAGATTCCCCATGTAAGAAAAACCATATGGTATTTGTCTCTCTCTCCTTGCCTTATTTCACTTAGCATAATAACCTCTAGGTCCATCTGTGTTATTTAAAGTGGCAAGGTATCACTATTTTTTATGGCTGAGTTGTTGTTCAGTCACTCAGTCATGTCCAACTCTCTTCAACTCCATGGACTACAGCACGCCAGGCTTCTCTGTTCTGAGTAGTATTCTGCTGTATATATGTACCACATCTTCTTTATCCATTCATCTGTTGGTGGACGCTTAGGTTATTTCTGTGTTTTCTTTATTGTGAATAATGCTACAACAGACATTGCATATCTTTTAGAATCAGTGTTTTCATTTTCTTCAGTTAAATGCCCAGCAGTGGAACTACTAGATCATCTGGTAGCTCTATTTTAAATTTTTGCGAACCCTCCATATTGTTTCCAATACTGACTACAACAATTTATATTCCTACCAACAGCACACTAGGGTTTTTTTTAATCCACATCCTACCAACACTTAGTATTACTTGTCTTTTTTATTACAGTCAGTCTGATGGGTTTAAAGTGATATCTCAGTGAAGTTTTGACTTGATTTTCCTTGATGATTAGTGATGTTGAGTATCCATTCCTGTGCCGACCAGCCATCTGTATGTCTTTTTTTTTTTTTAATATCTAAGTCCTTTGTCCATTTTTTTAAAAAAATTGGATTGTGTGTTTCTTTTTGATGTTGAATTGTGTGCACTGTTTATAAATTTCAGATATAAACCATGTATTGACAGATATCTACCCCTATTCATTAGGTTGTCTTTTCATTGTGTTGTTGGTTTCCTTCACTGTGGAAAATATTTTTAAGTTTAATTACATCCCATTTATTTATTTATACTTGTTTCCCTTGCCTGAAGAGACAGATCCAAAAAAATATTGCTAAGACTAATATCAAAGAACTTACTGCCTGAGCTTTCTTCTGAGTTTTATGGTTTCATATCTTATGTTTAATTCTCTAATCCATTTTGGATTTATTTTTGCATATGGTATGAGAATATGTTTGCTTTATTCTTTTACATGTAGCTGTCCAGTTTTCCCAATACCATGTATTAAAAAGACTGGATTTTTTCCACTGTCTATTCTTGCTTTTTTGAGTCATAGATTAATTGACCATAAGGTGTATGGGCTTACATCTGGGCTTTTAATCCTGTTCCACTGATACATGTGTCTATTTCTGTGCCAGTAGCATACAGTTTTATTACCTTACCTTTCAAAATTTAGTTTAGGGATACTTTTACTTCTAAAGGTCTGGAGGTTTTCTCTTTGTAGATAATGAAAACTGTGAAACTAACATTTCCTTTTTTGTTTTGACATTTTGGGATATTGGATACAAATTTATGTTTCAACTGTGGGCCGTTTTGGACTTTATGTCTGCTCATCTGTGTTCTAGTTTCCACCTTGATCTGTTTCTCATATTCTAATTTATATTTCCCTGGTTCTAATAGTTTATTTATGCTTTAATGTTTTGTCAGTTATGCTTTTAGAAGTCATGTGAATCCTTTGTGGATTAACTAAGGATATAGTCAGGCTTCCCTGGTGGCTTACATGGTAAACAATCTGCCTGCCAGGCAGAAGACCCAGGTTAGATTCTTAGGTTGGGAAGATCTCCTGGAGAAAGGAATGGCTACTTACTCCAGTATTCTTGCCTGGAGAATTCCGTGGACAGAGGAATTCCATCCAGCCTGGTGGGCTACAGTCCATGGATTTGCAAAGAGTCAGACATGACTGAGGGACTTTTTTATTTTGTTTTATTTTATTTTATTTAAGAATATGAATAAGCTTCTTGCTCAAAATTATACTGAGTACAATATCTATGCCATTTCTAAGCCACATGACTTCTCAGATTTTTTTTTTTCTCTCAGGTTTTTAAGTTATATTTTTCTTCCTAAGTTTCTCTCCAGGAAATAGTAAACTTAAAAAATTTGTACCTGCTGATTACCTAACTTTACTTGTGAAAAAAAAAAAAAACTTAAATTTTAAACACTACTAAATTTACTTTCTGCTTTATTGATTATGCCAAAGCCTTTGACTGTGTGGATCGCGATAAACTGTGGAAAATTCTGAAAGGGATGGGCGTACCAGACCACTTGACCTGCCTCTTGAGAAACCTGTATGCAGGTCAGGAAGTAACATTTAGAACTGGACATAGAACAACAGACTCGTTCCAAATAGGAAAAGGAGTACATCAAGGCTGTATATTGTCACCCTGCTTATTTAACTTGTAGGCAGAGTATATAATGAGAAATGCTGGGCTGGGGGAAGCACAAGTTGGAATCAAGATTGCTGGGAGAAATATCAATAACCTCAGATATGCAGATGACACCACCCTTATGGCAGAAAGTGAAGAACTAAAGAGCCTCTTGATGAAAGTGAAAGAGGAGAGTGAAAAAGTTGACTTAAAGCTCAACATTCAGAAAACTAAGATCATGGCATTGGGTCCCATCACTTCATGGCAAATAGATAGGGAAACAGTGGAAATAGTGGCTGAGTTTATTTTTCTGGGCTCCAAAATCACTGCAGATGGTGATTGCAGCCATGAAATTAAAAGACACTTACTCCTTGGAAGGAAAGTTATGACCAACATAGACAGCGTATTAAAAATTAAAAAACATTACTTTGCCAACAAAGATCCATCTAGTCAAGGCTATGGTTTTTCCAGTGATCATGCATGAATGTGGGAGTTGGACTATAAAGAAAGCTGAGCGCCGAAGAGTTGATGCTTTTGAACTGTGGTGTTGGAGAAGACTCTCAAGAGTCCCTTGGCCTGCAAGGGGATCCAACCAGTCCATCCTAAAGGAAATCAGTCCTGGGTGTTCATTGGAAGGACTGATGTTGAAGCTGAAACTCCAATACTTTGGCCACCTCACGCGAAGAGCTGACTCATTTGAAAAGACCCTGATGCTGGGAGGGATTGGGGGCAGGAGCAGAAGGGGATGACAGAGAATGAGATAGTTGGATGTCATCACACACTTGATGGACATAGATTTGGGTGGACTCTGGGAGTTGGTGATGGACAGGGAGATCTGGCGTGCTGCGGTACATGGGGTCACAAAGAGTCGAACATGACTGAGCAATTGAACTGAACTGAAATTTCATTCTCTTAATTCTAAACCACTCTCAAAAAACCCAAAACTGTTTTAAGTGTTATTTTGAATTATTCCTTCAAGGGCTTATTATTCACATCTCATTTTTCTTTCAGTTGGCATCTTTACATTTATGAATTCTATTTTATTTTATTCCTAGATATGACTGAATTTATTTGTATACATAAAAACATGTATCATTTTTGTTTGATAATCTTAGGATCTGGTTTGACCCTAATAACATAATTTAAAACAAAACACAGAAAATAGTTTAGGAGATATTGATATATTTGCATACATAAATTTTAAATAGATTCATGGGGAAAGAATCACATAGGAACATACAAAAGAAAAGAAAAAATCTGATAAAATTAATTCACATGGTTAACTAAGGGAGAATTTCTTCAATGCATGAGCAGCTTTTGCAAATTTCTGAAAAAAGAAAAAAAAAAAGACTAAGAACTCAAAAGATAAATGGTCAAAGTATGTTTACTTGGAAGTCACAGAAAAATAAATAACTATATGGAAAAATGTGTAAGTATCATAATAGAGGAAATGGAAACATAAATATAAATAACCATGAGATACCATTTTTTATTTATCAGATAGGCAGAGATTAAGCTGTTTGATAATAATGAGTTTTATCCAAGGTACTGAGAAATAATCCCTCTCACATGCTGTTGGTGAGAGTGCATATTGACATGAATTTCAAACAACAACATTTATCACCATTTAAAAATGTGCATGTTCTTTAATCCAGCCAGTTAATTCCTGGGGATTTTTTACATATTTCAATTATTGAAATAATAAAAATGCTAATTCCAGTATTAATTGTAATCCCATTTGGTCATTTACTCAGTAAGCAATTATTGCCTCATATGCCAGGCCACCTGATGAGAAGAGCTGACTCATTGGAAAAGACCCTTATTCTTTTTTTTTTTTTTTCTTTTTCTTTCTTTCTTTATTTATTTTTTCAGTGGGTTTTGTCATACATCGACATGAATCAGCAATAGATTTACACGTATTCCCCATCCCGATCCCCCCTCCCACCTCCCTCTCCACCCGATTCCTCTGGGTCTTCCCAGTGCACCAGGCTCGAGCACTTGTAATGGTTACCTCATTGGTTTTTGATTTGCATTTCTCTGATAATGAGGTATTTTCACAGAACTAAAACAAATAATTTCACAATTTGTATGGAATACAAAAACCTCGAATGCCAAAGAATCTGAAAAAGAAGAATGGAACTGGAGGAATCAACCTGCCTGACTTCAGACTCTACTACAAAGCCACAGTCATCAAGACAGTATGGTACTGGCACAAAGACAGAAATATAGATCAAATGGAACAGAATAGAAAGCCCAGAGATAAATCCACGAACCTATGGACACCTTATCTTCAACAAAGGAGGTAAGGATATACAATGGAAAAAAGACAACCTCTTTAACAAGTGGTGCTGGGAAAACTGGTCAACCACTTGTAAAAGAATGAAACTAGAACACTTTCTAACACCATACACAAAAATAAACTCAAAATGGATTAAAGATCTAAATGTAAGACCAGAAACTATAAAACTCTAGAGGAGAACATAGGCAAAACACTCTCCTCTCCGACATGAATCACAGCAGGATCCTCTATGACCCACCTCCCAGAATATTGGAAATAAAA